>NC_136266.1:137209939-137307439 GCF_964187855.1 Myxine glutinosa | reverse complement strand
ACATGGCCACGGCGACCGCGCCCGCGACAGTAGCAGCGCCGCCGTTGGATTCGGACCTTTTGTTGCTACAAATCGGGGCCCTTATGGACAAAATGAGGGACGAAATGAGGGCTAATAGTGAGCGATTGGGGGGCGAAATGGGGGGCAAAGGAGCACTAGTTTATGGGGTTGATGGCAGTGAAAACTAGCCCGGGTGGGTTAGGATATATAATGTGTAGGGATCTAGCGAAGATGACATTAGGTAACGTTAAGGTTAGTTAGTGACAAGGATACCTGTAGTGGGGACGCAGGTAGATTAGTGTGGATGATAATGACGTGGGAGCGCAATAGTTTAAAGGGGCGACTGGGAAGCGCAAGTTTCAGAGGGGAGTAGTTAGATGAGATGATGCCGTGTGTTTGAGGATTGGAAGTGTATGAGGAACAGGTGTGATTGAACAGGTGTGATTGCACAGGTGTGCAACTGAACAGGTGTATGGAGCAGTGTTTGAGTGATGGTGATGGTGATGTGTTGTGTTGACCAACTGGTCCAGGAAGAGGAGGAGGGTGCAGGTGGCACCAGGTATGATTGCACAGGTGTGCAACAACAGGTATGAAGAACAGGTGTATGGAGAATGGTTGTGTGGAATACATGGAGTGTGGAGTATATGGAGTATTGGAATGGATGGTCGTGGAGTGAGTATGGTGGAAACTGTGGAGTGGAGTGGATGGTGCGAAGGTGTGAATGGGGGAAGAGTGGACCCCCATCACGGATACCCGGGGCGGGTAGTGTAAGTGTTAGGTAGAGGGTATAGGTAAATTGTGGTTGGATATTGGCATCTGTGGTGCGGGTGAGAGAATGGTATTTGGATGGGTGCATTAGTGTTGTGGAAATGGCTGGGCGTGTAGCCTGTTAGTGTGTGTATAGTTGGTTTGGGCACTCCACCACTGTGAGGATGTCGGCCAGGTGAGGCCGCAGGTGGGCTCTGGGAGCCGGTAGAGTTGTTGTGGATGGGGCCCGAGGATCCGGAGGATGGACCCGGGTAGCCCAGTGCCAGAGGGCACCAAGGGGTGACAGAGCCAGGATGGGCCTTCCCCAGTTAGTTAGGTTAGGGTGAGGAGCTAGGTAAGCTCGGGTGGCAACTACAGTGGTGGAGGTGTGCAGTTGGGTAGACCTGCTGGGAGAGCTACACGTCACAGCCCAGAAATTGTGCAAGGGCACCGGGAGATGAATCGGGGGAGTGAGACCCCAAATAAAGAAGCACCACAGTTTGGTCAATGGGAATTGGTTTTTAGAACCCATAGTGTAAGTTGGCCAATGGATTTGCAGGGAGAGACCCCGGGTAGTGTAAAGTGTGTTAAAGTCATTTAGAAAGTAGTTAGGATGAAGTCTCCTCGCACCATCTGCATCCACTCACCTGAGATGACGTACCTCCACACCATGCCAGGTTGTTTTGATTATTTTTTATGTGCAAATGTTTTGGATTGTGAGACGCATCATGACGTGGGTGTGACATTGTGCTTTGTTGTTCCATCTCTTCCTCCTTATGAGGATTGATGATAAATTGGGTGATGGCAAATTTTGGATAGAGGGATTGTGGAGACGAATTTGGTGTAGGAGAAATATGGGGAAGACGTGACAGTAGCGACGAATTTGTAATGTGTAGATTTTGTACATATGGGGTAAGGGCAAGGGTAGTGTAGGTGACAGGGGGGGTGACGTACGGTAGAGACGAGCTTTCTCACTTCGCTCTCCGTACGCATTTCGCCCTGCATTGCCTTGTTTGATGTGTACCCTTGTGACCTTACCCCTCGCTCATTTGTCTTCCCCCTTTTGTCTCCCACATGACCTCTGCGCCATTGGGCGCCGAGGGGAGCATGCGTGAGTCGGCCATTGTGCGCCCGGAACTCTCAGAACCAGCTGTCTGCATCGATGCACCACATGATGGACCACATGTCTGTGGCCGAGCACCACTGGTGGACCCCATGGGTTGGGGCATGGCCCCTCTGCTGGAACCGGCCATGAGGGCCCGAAATCTTGCTGGCGGACCTTGGCCACAGGGCACCGATGCCCCACAGGTGAACCACACGTAGTCGGCCTGGTGGGCCATAAATAAATAAAAGGGACACGTTGGGTGCAAGTTTTAATACAAATAGGCCGCCAGCAAAGGAAAATGACAACAACTGGAAGAAATAATAATAGCCAGCAGAGGGAGCCGAAGAGCAAGAGATCACCTGCAGGGTTAGGGGTTGTTGATTTATTTTTATTATTGAACAATCATTGAACACTGATGAACTGTGGTGACTGCACCGATGGGTGCTTGAGGGTGTGTTGGTGCGTTATAGGTGCTTTCATGGTGCGTCGATGCAGAGCAGACTGTCTCCCCCCCAGAAAGAACAATCACAGGTCCTGGGTTAGTTTTGTAAATAAAGTAGCGTCAATTGTAAATAATGCTCCCCACCGTCAGTGTGTAGTTTGAAGACCATTCCGCAATTCGGTTAACTGTGGGCGTGAGTCTGTTAGGCAGGGTGCAATGGAGCAGCGGGACACATTTATTTATGTTTTAAAACTGTCGCACTCAGGGTCAGGTTAAAAGTAGAGGGAACTACACCTACATGTCACACTAAATTAAAGTTATAGGCCCGGGCCGTGCCTAAGAGGAGGAGGGTGCAGTGTTGCGGATATGAGGATTGCATTTTTTTGATTGTGTGTATTGTATTGTGGTAAATTGATGAACATTGTTTGGATATGGCCCCTCCTGCCTCCGGAGTTGTGTAAAGATAAAAAGGGCGTCTCGGTAGTTATTCCATAAACACCACATTGCAGGACCCGATAAAACCCTTGTTCAGTAGCTTATATCTTATTGTGTCTTAGGGTAAGGCTGTGTCTCCCATTAATTTAAATACTCCATTGCACCGAGTGAAATAAGAATAGGTCCCCTTTCATTTCATTTCAATGGCCAACTGCATTTTGGGCGGTTTTCTTCAACCACCATTGGCCACGAGGCAGGGTTGGGGAAGAAAGGCGTGTCTCCACCTCGTCATAGAGGGGAGGAGTGAGCCAGCCCCGAACAACCAACCGAGCACGAGGGGTTTGGTTTGAGAGGGCGGAGGAAGCGCGTTTGGGGGAGGTTCACAAAGGTTGAGGGGCGGGGCCTATAAACCCGCTGCGGGGCGTTCCCAAAAGCAGTCCAAGGGAGGAGACGAGAGATGAGTCCCAGAGAGGAGCTCTTACAACGACGGAGCGACGAGTACAAGGAAAGAGCTGGGTCGTCAGAGAGTTGCGCTTTTACTGAGTCCAAAGAAAGAGCTGGGTCGCCAGAGCAGATGCGCTTTTACTGAGACAAGCAGCTCCGACCCGTGACTCCGCGCACACGAAAGGCTCGGTGGCATCAGCGGCCGTCGAGGTCCAGCCCGATGTCCCGTGCGGGATCAAGCTCCAGCCAGCTCCGTGCCGTCCTCCCCCGTCCAGCCACACACCTCCTTCCAGCAATCCACTCTGCAATTCCCCGTGTGAGTCAGTGTCTTTGTTTGTTCTGTCCTGGGTAGCAAGTAAGCCTGTTAGATAAGCTAGTATTTTCCCTGTGTCTCTAAAAGCTTCTGTATATTATTTTATTATCTTTCCTTCTCCTTGGTTATTTTGAGCCTGTAAATAGTAATAAATAGTAATTGTATTTCGAACCTTTCTTTGCCTTCGTCTTCCTTTTCTTCACATCCGTGTCATCTTAGTCTTTTCCCGATTGAATAGCGGTGGCGCGATACGGTCAACGTCTGGGTTGAATTGGGTTTAGTTGGGGAATAATTGTTCGGCCGCGGTTACACCACCGCTCGGTCAAAATAACATCTAATCCGCGGTCCGTAACAATATATATATATATACATACATACATACATACATATATATACAGTATATATATATACAGTATATATATATACAGTATATATATATACAGTATATATATATATATATATATATATATATATATATATATATATATATATATATATATATATATATATATATATATATATATATATATATACATATATACATATATATATATACACATATATATATATATATACATATATATATATATACTGTATATATATATACTGTATATATATATATATATATATATATATATATATATATATATATATATATATATATACTGTATATATATATATATATATATATATATCTCAAAAGGAGGAGTGTCTGTGTGTGTGTGTGTGTGTGTGTGTGTGTGTGTGTGTGTGTCTGTCTGGATGTCCGCTTATAACTCAAGAACTACACATCGGAGAAAAGTTTTAGACACAGATTCGGAATCAGCATAAAATCCCGGTGGTTATAGGCTACGTTTTATTTTAATATCAATGGTTTAAAAAAACCGCGCCAGCTGCAATTCCATGGTGTAGTTTGTGGCGGCGCTAGACGTTCGGGGTGTATTGCAATGGTTTGTCGGGTTTGGCTGTGGGTCCAGAATAGCTCCCATTTCCTTATGTTCTTCCACTTTTATTTTGATTCTTCTGTTACAACGCCTTCCTTATCTACCTTATATCCCCCCGACGAGGCCTCTACATAATTTCATGCGGCAGAATTTCGTGCATTTTGAGTGAAAGAAGTGAGACGAAGTTGTAGAAGGAAGAAGAGGCGTGGTCACTGTGGAGGCCTCAATCGTGAGTGGAAATGGCGGGAATTGCGTTTGTATCGCAAAGTAAAGGATCTGCATTCATTTCTGAACTTGCATTGGTGGATTGTTATACATCTGCATTATTTTTCATTAAAAAAACTTTATGTTGAACTTGAAGGCTCCAAGCACGGACTATATACATAGCCCTCATTGAGGTAAAAATAAAAGTAAAAAGCCTGCTATCGCTTGCCAAGCTAGCCGTTCCCCCTCCCCCTCCCCCTCCATTCCCCCTCCCCTCTCCTCCTCCCCCTCCCTCCTCTTCTCCCCTCTCCTCCTCCCCTCCCTCCTCTTCTCCCCTCTCCTCCTCCCCCTCCCTCCTCTTCTCCCCTCTGCTCCTCCCCCTCCCTCCTCTTCTCCCCTCTCCTCCTCCCCTCCCCTCCCCCCCCCCCCGTTCCCCTCCCCTTCATCCTCCCCTCCCTTCCCCCGCCCGGCAATGCCGGGTACTTCCCATGGCCAGCTGTACGTGGGCTGCTCGAGGGTTGGAAAACCAAGCAATCTTTCTGTCTTGGCACCAAGTAAGAAAACCAGAAATGTTGTATACCAAGAGGTTTTGAGAAATTGAAAATTGACAAAACGTCATGTAGGAAATGTACTGTGATATTGCTCTCAAAGATACGTTCTTTTCATCATATATTTGTATTATTCTTATTCAACCCGGGCGAAGCCGGGTACCTCAGCTAGTATATATATATACTATATATACTATATATACTATATATACTATATATATATATATACATATATATATATATACATATATATATATATATATATATATATATATATATATATATATATATATATATATATATATATATATATATATATATAGTTGCGGATCCCAACGTCGGCCTTTCCCCTTACCAGGGGGGGATTAATCCCCTTGTCTTTTACTAGCCGACGTGATCCGGGGCTATGACGTTCCTTCCGGTCAGCGCTGAATAGGGTGGTAGGCCGAATTATTCCTATTACCTAATTACCAACACCTCCCAGGAAGCAAGGAAATAACCCCGCCCGAACCACGGTTGTAGTGGAAACGCCGAGCGATAGCGAGCCGTGATCCAAGCCGTTAACAAGACTAAACCCGATCTGAGCGGTTCCGAATCGTGCCACGCTTACCCAATGGAGGAAAACACTGATACGGTCGAATTAGGAAGAAGCAGGAAGAACATATTGGTTTATTAACAATTTGTACAGGAAGGAGGAGAAGTACACCCAGTGAAGCTTATACAGTCTTAACTTATCCCTGGACAAACAGGCCCCTCACGCACAGACACACTCACACGGGGATGTAGAAGGTTGGGTAGATGGTCCGGGGATGATGGCGCCCAGGCAGCTCACTCTGGTCCCCAACTCGTACCGTGGAGCAGATGGTCAGGCGGCAGCGGCCAGGAACTCTCCTCGTGTCGTTTATGCGGAGCGGACAATTACAGGGCGGAATGCGGCAAAAGGTAGGCTGGCCGGCGGTTACACTCGCGGCTCAGCAGCGTACGTTATAATCGGGCAGCTCGAACGCGCCTCTTAATGCGCTTCTCCACAATGCCTCGAGACTGTTATGCGCACGCCGGTCCTCTAGTGCCGTTACCACGCGAGTGCTCCGTGTCAGTCCTCCCAATGGCTTATCGCTTGGTTCGCGCTTCTGTCCAGCTCAACTGCCACGAGTGCCTCTCCCTTCTCGTCTCTCTCATAAGTCCTCTCTCATGCGCGAATCGTGCCAGTCCTTTTATGCAGTTCTCTCACAAGGGCAGTCCTCAAGTCCTCTCGAAGGGCTTTGTGCGTGCGGTAAAATAGCGCCGCCCAGCGAACCCTCTGTAATTTTCCAGCCGCGCTCTTACCACGCCCCTCACGCCATTTCACCCGAGCCCTGGTTGGTTGTTGGCTCTTACCGGCTCCGCCCTTGAAGTGCTGCTTGACGTGGCCACACCCCGACCTCGCGCTCCTCCCCCTTTCCAGGCCTACCTCATGGCATTTGGCTGGTTTCGAGCGAAAACCCTTGCCAGCAGCAAACGCTGCTGGCAAAGGAGGTGGATTAGCCGAATCAGGGCGTGGGATGGATGCTGCCCAACGAGGTCGATTTGGAGGGTGGGCTGCAAAATGAACGGGACCTACTCTTATTTCTTTTACACAACGCAGGTATCACTAATGGAAATGACCTTATTCTCACACATACTGTGACATAACTAATGTTCTAAGGTGGCCTACGTGTTGCATGTGGACTAACTATGGGGGCAAACCTTTAATGATGGTATATGTACATTCTCAGAACCGCAACAATATACATATATATATATATATATATATATATATGTAAATATATATATATATATATATATATATATGTATATATATATATATATATATATATATATATATATATATATATATATATATGTTGCGGATATGAGGATTGTATTTTTTTTATTGTGTTGTATTGTAGTAAATTGTTGTGAATTATTGCTTAAGTCTGGACCCTCCTGCCTCCAGTGTTGTATAAAGGTCAAAGGGCGTTCCCGTAGTTAATTCCATAAAGCATACACGTTAGCCAATCATAGATTTCCCCCTGGTTGATAGTTATATCTTTATTATGTGTATTAGGGTAAGGCCTTGTCTCCCATTAAGATGACACTCCATTGCACCAAGTGAAATAGAGTAGATTCCTTTCATTCCCCATTCCCACTCCCAAAACTTTCATTGCCTTTCATCATTGACAAGCCTCGATTCCCAATTACATCCCCTCCAAAACCACCATTGAACATGTGCTCGGGTCGGGGAAGAAAGGCGTGCCCGCCCGTCGTCATCAAGGGCGGAGCCAGAGGGTCGCGCGACCAACCAGGGCCGAGGTGAGCACACCGATGGGCGTGTCCTGAAGGCCGGCGGCTTGATCGCCGGAGGCGCTATAAAAGCGCGCGCGCAAGGACGTTGTAAAGTGGAGTAGTTGCTGAGTTGTGTAAAAAGATCATCCAGGAGAACCAACTGCGAGAGTTCATTGAGATCACCCAAGGAAGCTTTGTCCACAGCAACGGCTGATCAAGTGGGCCAATGGTTGTTCCGGAGCTGGTGCTTTTCCGAGGAGAGTCCGAGGCTGGCATGTGAGCAAAAGAGCATAGAGAACATTAAGGAGATCATCATCCAGGGAAGCACAAAGCCTGTTGTAGTCCTGGCAAAGTACGCGACGACCACAGCAGCAGCAGCAGCAGCGGCGGCCACAGCAGCAACAACACTCAACAGCCGCTTGGGGCCTGGACGGCGGTTTTGAGCAGGGCCGCGAAGGAACGGCGGCTGCCAAACGCACCGATCGTGCTGCAGAACCCCTAGGACCTTCCTTTCCCTCCAGCCATCCACCTCCTGCCTTTCCATCCTTTTGGTGTACGTGAGTTTGTTCTGTTTGTTTTGTCCCTGGGTAGTTAATTAAGCTCGTATAAGCTAGCGTTGCACTGTGTCTCTAAAATCTTCTGTATATTATTTTCTTATCTTTCCTTCTCCTTGGTTATTTTTGGGTGTAAATAGAAATAAATTATATTCGTATTTCCAACCTTTTTGTCTTCTTCTTCTTCACATCCGCGTCGCCTTAGTCTTTTCCCTATTGAATATCTGTGGCGCGATCCGGCCAACGTTCGGGGATCGGGTTAATCGGGGTAACTGTTAGGCCGCGGTGCAATCCGCTCGGCAAACCAACATCCTTATCCACGGGCCGTAACAAAAAAAAAAAAAAAAAAAAAAAAAATATATATATATTATATATATATATATATATATATATATATATATATATATATATATATATATATATATATATATATATATATATATATATATATATAAAACTGTTCTTTGCATAATATTGTTGAAGTTACATTTCACATTGCACGATTGTTCTGCAGTTACCAGCTCATACATGTATTAAATAGGAATACATATCGTGTATTCACACACTATCTATCTATAATTCCAGTAATCTCTGTCTGTACGTTTGTACGTTTGTACGTTTGTCTGTCTGTGACCGCTGTTTCTCGACAACCACGGGTCCGATATACTTTTCACTTGCCAGGTATATTGCTGGGGACCCGAGGATGTGCCTTTTCAAGGTTTCATATTAATCGGACAATTACTTACCGAGCTATGTCCAAAAAACGATTCAACCAATCAGAGAGCAGCGAACTATCGCGTGTGCCGAACGTGGCGGACACACTCTGCCTCGGATGGCACATTTGAGAGCGTATTCATTTATTTCACGTTTGCAAACTATGTTGGCGTTAAACTATGTTTTAAAACTAATAATAAAACTAATAAAAACGAATTTGCGATTCATTCGCTTTCCTGCGCGTTTGTGCACGCGATGGCGATTTCTTTACCAAACTCCGGAAGCCGTTCGCTTTGGACCAAACCATTGCATGTAAATAGAGGGGGGGGATTGTCACCACTCGCAAGCCGTTCGCTTTGGACCAAACCATTTCATGTAAATAGAGGGGGGGGATATAATTTTAGATATATATATAGTACGGGCATGCCCTAGTATATACAAATGTACAGTGTACACTTTATAGAAAATAGCAGATAATGCTTCGAAATGTATGAATTAGATGGTGAAACATAAAACATAACAAAGAATAGTGGAGTGTGGGTAACCGTTTCTTTATGGACGTTGTTACTATTGTCACAAACACGGAGTGGTAGATTGAAGGGAGAGATGGAAAGAAGAGGTGTGAAGGGACAATGATCTTGTGTGAATGGCCAACTTTACATACCTGAGCCTGTGCGACACGAGATGACAGTCCAGTGGACCTTGTCCTGTGCACCTAATGAAGATGGCAAACCATTTTTAGCAGAAATAGCTTCTGATTAAATATATCACAAAATTGTTAATCAATGATTATCTTTTGCATAATATACAACAATGCACATCAGGAAAGAGTCTATTATTAGGATGAAAAATAAATCATAGGAACAATGAGTTTTAGTTGTTCTGCCTGATGTTTTTCCCCCACGATAAATCACATAAACAGCAGCATTGATACATGATAAGAGAGAGGAAAATGACAAGGTCAACTTGTGGAAACTCATTCCCAAGGCAATTTAATTATCCTCACCCTAAAGGTCCCACCTTTTCCTTCAGAGCTTCAAGGGGGCAGTGCACCACCATCTCCTGTCATCATTCATTTATACCCAGGATCATTAATAGACCCATTAACCATCCCTCATCTAAGCTATCTTACTCGCAGTTTACTATGTTCTTCTCCTTAGTTATCTTCTTCACATTATCATGCATTCCCTTGACAAAAATATGTCTACCTGTTGTTCCGCATCCCTATGTTGCTCTTGTACACTCGGTCATGTCACATGCTTGCTCTTCCATGAGCCTAGACTTTCAATGAAATGTTTTTAAAAACATGCTTATTTTGAGAATTGGCTTGAATCTGGTTAGTCATTCATTCACTGTTAAGCTACTTACACTTCTGGCAGGAATTTGGAATTTGTTCATGGTGCCGGCGATAGCTCGCCCACTCTTCTCAAAGGACATCGTGGCAACTTTAACGTCTACCAACTAATGCCAGCAGATGGGCACCCAGTTTACCGTCCGCCCGATAGACAACACACATATTGATGATTCACCCTGCCTGTGAAACACCAAGATGGCAGTTTATCGTTGGGTCCGGATTCGAACCCAGGCAAGACAGCTTCGAGGCAAGTGTGCGTATCTGCTACTAACACCGATTCCACTGCACAAATGTATCTGCATGAAACAGCAGCATATTTCATGATTAGAAACGTAATTCGCATAATATATGCAAAATATATTGCAATTTTGTTAATACCTAAAGCATATTTGTTTTCACTTGTTATTTCATTTCCCTTTTCGAAAAATTTTGATTTGCATATCATTTATGCAATGATGATATTCAAAAACAGAACAGGGAAATTAAATGCCTGAATAATTTCCTGTCGATTCTTAACTGAAACTCACTTTTAAATCTTATCTGTAGTTTTTAATGGAACATTATATACGTCGCACTACAAGAAATTAAGTGAAGGACATGATGGCAGTTGATATGCAAATTGGATGCAATAACAGAATTTTTTTTTGAAGACACAAAAAACATTTATTATCGGAAAAATTGAATTTATGTAAAAAATGTTTTATAGAAAAGTGCTGAAAATTCATTTTACAAAATATTTCAAATTTCATGCTTTAACACCAAAATAATTTCGGTTTTATCTCAGATTTTATTATCAAGAAGATATATCCACATGTGTATCTCATCGACTACAAGAAATTACAAACTTAAAAACTCAAAAAATAAATCATCAAGACAAACATTGCTCCATTTCCTGTTTAATTGGTAAACATCAATACATTTTGTCAAATATTTATTACAACATTGTTTGATGTTAGGTCCCATATCAGACTGCGCACACACCAGTGGTAATGAATTTTGTATGGTGGTTTTACATATTTGTTGAAAAATATGCACTGGGTATTTTTTTTATCAGTGGGATGTTCTGGTAGACTGCAACCAAGCTGGATGGTTATATATAACTAACTAACTAACTAACTAACTAACACACACACACACACACACACACACACACACACACACACACACACACACACACACACACACACACACACACACACACACACACACACACACACACACACACACACACAAAATCATGCAAATAACATGTCACATCTCATGTGTAAAAATGAAATACTACACAGTACAATCATGTGTTGATATAGTATACTGTGATTGGTTGTCATGCAAGCCTTCAAAAAGTGCTACACCTGTAAAAGGACTATAACGGTATAGGCAGTGACATCATTGTCGTGTGGTTAATACTGTGGCTCCTGGGAAGGAAATATGACATGCAACAATATATACATCAGTCTTAGCTATCGAAGGTACTCCATGTGGTGGATTGCAGCATCACTTAATGTCTCAGAAGTTGTGTGAAAGAAAGTGAAGAAGACACATTAAACTGGTAATATAAGTGACCAAAGAAGAAGAGCCTAAACTCTCCAAAAGTGATTTCAAGTACCTCCAGATGTGGTCTCCACGTGATAGACGACAACCCAGGAGAGATCTTGTGAATGGCCGAGCTTAAGGTATGGGTCACATGTTTCTTCAAGAACAGTGAGATACACATTCGAGCAAAGTGGTCTCAATCGATGTGTAGCTTTTGGAAATCCTTTGCTGACTTTGTTTGTCCCTTTGCCTCTTAGCATTTTATCCTCAGCTTTTGCTCTGTTTACATAATTATTTCCAACACTGAATATTTATATCATGCATTAATTATGTTATTCCTATTTACTTTCCACAAATGTATTATGTGCAAAACTTGGAATGGCTTGAGAGCTGAAGAGGAGTAAGGGGTCAAAAAGGTCTGTTTTTAAATAGCAGCACACATATGGTAAAAAAATAAAATAAGGATTCTGAAGAAATGCAAATACTGTATTGTCATAATTACATAAATTAACATGATTGTAAATATAATTAATCAATTATGCACCCAGATCCGGGAATTGAACCTAAGTCCTCTGGTGAACCAAGACTCTGTAGGTGAGCACTGGTGCTGTTCACCAGAGGACCTGGCTCCGATTCCCGGTCTGGGTGCGTAATTTCCCCACGTATGTCGATTGAGTATTACCATATGTTTGTATGCACAGGCCCAAAAGTGTTGGGCCTGTCGGTGTGAGACTGCTACATGAAGAAGTGTGAGATGAAAAAAATGCCTTGGGATAAACTGGCAATTGGTCTGCTCTTATTAGAAGGTCTAAGCCATGCAACTTACCCATGTGCACAGTTGCTGTGACAACGCTGACATGTGTTGTTGCCATCAGGAAACTTTGACACAATCTCATTGTTTTCTCCTTGAACTCCCACAGGACATGCAGCCACACAATGCGGTCCATCCTTATAGTGGGAGCAGCGGGCACAGGAGTGTGAACCCTGGAAAGAAAGCAATTTGTCTTAAATTTCTATAATGCAATTCTAGGATCTTGTAAAAGAATGTCCACTGCCAATCTTTGCTTTTATTTGAGCCTCAACATGCATTTACAATATGATTAAAGACTGAACCTCAATAGGCATAGTGTGTGCCTCAGAAGTGCAGTATTTCACCTCCAAAGTCTTGGATAAGTAAACTCGAATGGAATTTTTTTTCCCTTGTATACAAAGTGAAGGCTCTTGGAAGAGCTAGAACACAGAATGGACAAGGACACAGCAATACAAAAGAGACATCAGAAAGAGAGGGTAGAAACCTAGAGCAGAGATGAGGGACAAAACAGACGAAGATGGACAAAGAAGAGATGCGGGTAAAAATGTGGGGTAGGGGAGGTAATTTGCAAGAAGGTACACCTGGGAATGGGTAGGGGGGATTAACAGGGGTAGAAAATATCATGGTTTTGGATGAGGGGGGGGGGGGGTGATCTGAGATGGAATTGGACAGCTGTCCTGAAGACCTGGAGGGAAGAACGACATTGAAGAGAATGTGGACATTGGTTCCACAGGCAGAATAAAGAGAGAATGAGTGGAGATGAGCAGCGATTCCGGATTTGTGAGTTTCACCAGAAGATGGTTGCTGGTGGACCGTGTGTGCCCTGCAGAAACCTGGGGGGGGGGGGGGGGGGGAGGGGGACATTATGGAAAGAGCAGAGGGAAAGAAGAAGGTAGAAGACAGAGAGAGTATCGACCTGTCAGCAATGGAAAAGTGTTAGGCCCATAGACTCAGCTTTATCATGGGAGATTCCATTGATCAGGACTTGGTTTCCACAGCATCATGCTCAGCAACATGTGAGGCAGGAGAGCCAGCCCAAAGGGGAGAGTAATACTCCATCAGGCTGATCAAGCTATGCAGCAAAGGGTGCAAGTCCAAAAGGGAGGGCAGTACTCCACCAAGCTGTGGTTGAAGGTCTTGTAGGTGGATAAAAGTTCAAGTGTCCAATGAAGGACTTTGCCCTACAGAAGATGGCTACTCGGCTACTGGTTTTGGAGGCCAACTCTTAAATGTGGTTTCCCTAAGAAAGATTATGACTAATAATGAGAACGAAGAGTTTACGTGACTTCTTCAAGAGGATTGTTAAGAAAGTAGATGGGAGGGTTTGCCAGACGGTCGTTTCGGAGTGAGATTACGAGAGTGTGGAATTTGTCAGGATTGAAATACATTCCAAGTGTTTGACCAGCTTGTGATTTTGTCAATGTCTGAAGAAAGGGCAGAAGCTGCAGCCCGTCTATCTGAAGCATGAGGGATGTCATGGCAAATAGATAAAGGGGATTTTCCAGAGAGTCAGAGATTGTTGATGAAGGTTAGGAATGGCATGGGATCTAGGACACTGACTTGAGACACTCCAGCCTTGACAGGGAGAGGAGATTGAAAGCATTCAATTGTGAGCCAAATGTTGGCTCCAAGAGTAGTGGAAGACAGTAAGCCATGTGTGGGGTTGGCCTTGGATGCCATAGGCAGAGTTTGGAGAGTAAGGCACGATGCCAGACAATCAAAAGCACGAGGTATGTCCAGAAAGACTGCCCTGATCTCATGTCTGATATGGAGAGCCTCCATCCATTGTTCAGATTGTATAAGTAGCATGTTCAAGGTAGAATGACATGGTCCATGTTGTCTGAAAGAGAGATGTATATGGAGTTGTCACTGTTTGGTGGGTGGTACAACACAGTCAAACAAGAGGTGGAAGTGGAGGGGTGCAGCTAAAAGTACTCCTGGGGGGTTGGGATGTGTAAGATCAGTACATGCACAGTGACAAATTGAGTTATTGATGTAAAGTACAACTGTAATGTACAAGTATAATGCCAGGATGGGGTTCAGGTCGATCAAATCAGAGTAGACAATAGCAAGGTAGACATACTAAGGAGTCAGGGATGACTTGTGGGGGAAAGGATTCTCTTAAACAGATGAAGTCTGGTTTATCAGCAGTAGTATGGAATGAGAGAACTGTCAAGTTAGAGCATAGGCTTCGGGTGTTTTAGGTGCAGACAGTTAGGGCCAGGGGAGGAGGCATTGGGAGGATGCAGGATGCCGGAGGGGTGGGGTAGGTGAGGCTAGGACAGTGTGGAATGGGATGGGAAGCTGGGAGGGGGGAGCCAGGAGTGTGTGGGATAGAGGAAGGCTGGGATTGTCCAGGATTTTGGGAGGTGTGAGGGTGCGGGACAAGGGGGGGTATATTGGAGGGCGCATGATGAAGGGGAACCTGTGAGGGGTGGGATGAGGGGGAAGTTGAGAGTGGTGGGGAGAGGAGGCAGCTTTGAGGGGTGAAAAGTGTAAAAAGAGGGGACATGAAGTGGAGGGATGCTGAAGAGGGAGATACACAAGACGGGTATCGTTGGACATGTAGGGGAGGGTACGGACACAGAGGAGGTCGACTCCATTAAAGAACATGAAGGGAGACTGATTGTTGTTAGCAAACAACCTCTACAAACTGGACGTTTCAAGATTCCTATTCAGGACATACGGAGACTAAGATCATGGGATTGGTGGAAATAATTATTGTTGAAGGCACGGAGGAGGATGGTGCTGTAGGTATGGGAGGAATGTGGATGTGCCAATCGTTTATTTGAAAGACAGGTTTGGAAAATAATCTGTGAATAATTTAAGTGAAATGCAAGGGGTGAAGGGACAGCTTACACAGAATGTGCCCACATGTGTCACTGTCTCGTTCGACTTAGATTCACAATGCAAGAGGACCTGGCTACAAAGCACAGATGATGCTCCGCAAGTACATCACTGCATTCTGGAGTGATCCTCCTTTAACGGGTTCATGAATCTGTTGTAACATCTGCTAGGACTTTGCTTGTAGACAGTAAACATCCCACGGAACCTTTGTAGAAGAGTAGTCCATCCTGTGCCGGTCACATGAATTACAAATCCTTGCCAGTGGTATCATTCCTCTTAAATAATGATGCGATCAGCAGATCATATGTGCAATTGAATCAAAGTCAAATACCATTGAACATGTAAACAATATAGAAACAGGAAGTGAAGTCCAAGACAAATGTGGTTCAGTTCAGCAGAATTCAACAAACATTAAGACTGACAGAGGTCAATCGATCATCTTAATAAGCAATGTGCTCAGCTAAGACCAAAACCAAAGAAGTTGTTTGCACAATGCTAACTCTATAGTCAGTCAATTAGAATACTTTTGTTGTTTTGCTTTGTTTGCAGTTTTTATTCCCATTTTTATGGCTAAAGTAATTGGAGAAAGATGCAGCTTCGAAACAACAGCTTTAAAAATCTTCTGCGCTGCAAGTGAAGTCTTACATTTTGCTTCGGAGCATTACAAACATAGAAGGGAATGTGTATATTGTAAAACTGCTGTTAAAATACTGAAAAATTACTTACTATACAGCTTTGGAAAATAAGACCAAACCGACAAGCTTACATCTGGCCTTGCTTCTCCTGCCCTCTCCTACCTCTGCTCTCCCCAATTGATCCCAGGTCACATGCTTTCTTCCAGACATCCTCACCTGCTCACCCTCCCAAAGTCCAGGTTTGTTTCCCACCTGCATTCATCAGTCCCCTTATTCTTCTGAATGTAAAATCATCTCCCTGTGCACGTTGTCTTCTCCTCCTTTTGGTTTTTCAAATGCACTGTCAATCATCAATCTTTCAAAACCACACACACATCGATGATCTCGTCAACACATGCTAAATCTTTCCCATTCTCTTCCTCAATCGGATATAGTTACTCGTTTTGTTATTCCTCATTTCCTCTTCCAGTATTGTCACGTCAGATGGACCGTTGACATGAACCGACAGCCTGGGGTACAAGACCCGTGCATGGTGGAAATGGTGTTTAAATTCATAACACTTCGCTCAATTAATATCAATATCCCCCAAAGTTCACCCAAAGCCGAACCTGGCAATGAAACAAGCAGGAGGCAAAAAGGCAGGAAGATGCTTCTTTTAATTAAAAGAGGGTTTATTTACAAAGTATTCAGGGGAAAGGGTAGACAAGATGCTCAACACACAGTACAGATCTGGTGGTTGTCTGACACAAGAAAAGAGGAAGGAGGTACACGCAATTATATCTGCAATGGAAACTAAATGTAATCCGCTAATGGTGCCACAACATCAGACTCACACAACGAGGGAACAGGCAAGGACTTTCGTCTGGCACAAGCGGTTGTGGCTGCAGGATGATGTGCGACAAGGATGATGTGCGACAAGGATGATGTGCGACAAGGATGATGTGGCACAAGGCGAAGTACTGCTCAGTACGTGAAGAATGGTGATGAGGAGCAATCACGATGAGGCCAGGAGACTAAAAGATGTCAGCCAAGCAGAGTGAAGGAGAGATGTTGCTCCCTTCAAGGTCCATCTCCAAATACTGTGCAGTATGGCCAAAGCTCTCATAAACTCTGGGATCGCCTTCACAGGTGGCGAGTCCCATGACTGGCTGCTCGCGGCTTGATGGTAATGTCAATCGTTTGGGCCACCTGCCCCTGTGGGATGGCCCTGAACAAAAGAGTTCATCTCACACTCCTCCCCTCCCCCCACTTTCTGGGCTCCACAGCTAACCTTGCCGCCAAGGCTTACACAGGAAAGCGCTTACTGCTTTCCAAAGGATGTGACTACAGACTATTTGACCAGTGGAATACCAGTAAAAACAAACAAAGAAAAATCCACTTTTAAATTATGAGGTATTATGTGCAGATCAGTGACAAAAAAAACTAAATGTACTCCATTTTAAATTCAGGCTGTAACAACAAAATGTGAAAAAGTCAAGGGGTGTGAATATTTTCTGAAGGCACTGTGTGTGTATGTGTGTGTATATATATATATATATATATATATACAGTGGAACCTTGACTTACGAGTGCCCCAACTTACGAGTTTTTCGAGATACGAGCCGTCGCTCGGGCGGTTTATTGCTTTGAGATGCGAGCCGAGATCCGAGTTACGAGCTTTCGCCACCCGGTCACGTGGTTATCTTGCCGTGCAAGTACAGTATCTCTGTCGTATAGCGCTGCATTTTTGTTTTCGCATGTTGGTTATTTTGAGTTTACGCCGCCAGGTGGGTTCTGGTCACGTGGTTATCTTGCCGTGCAAGTACAGTATCTCTGTCGTATAGCGCTGCATTTTTGTTTTCGCATGTTGGTTATTTTGAGTTTACGCCGCCAGGTGGATTCTGGTCACGTGGTTATCTTGCCGTGCAAGTACAGTATCTCTGTCGTATAGCGCTGCATTTTTGTTTTCGCATGTTGGTTATTTTGAGTTTACGCCGCCAGGTGGGTTCTGGTCACGTGGTTATCTTGCCGTGCAAGTACAGTATCTCTGCCGTCGACTTGTTCAGAGTGCCGGCGATAGCTCGCCTTCTCTTTGTGGAAAACACGGTACTGAGAATAAGAAGAGGATGATGTGCTTGGATATAAAACACGCAATCGTCGAAAAACATGAGCGAGGTGTCGAGGAGGACGTATATAACGGCAGAGGAGAAGAGCATGCCAGGCCACAACTTGTGGATATAAAACACGCAATCGTCGTGTTTTATATAAAACTTGTGCTTGGATATAAAACACGCAATCGTCGAAAAACATGAGCGAGGTGCCGAGGAGGACGTATATAACGGCAGAGGAGAAGAGCATGCCAGGCCACAACTTGTTCAGAGTGCCGGCGATAGCTCGCCTTCTCTTTGTGGAAAACACGGTGAGATCCTTAACATCCAACAACTAATGGGACGCAAACGGGGCGCCCAGTTTAGCGGTACACACATTGATGAATCACCCTGCCTGTGATTCACCCATGACAGGTTATAGCTGGGTCGGGATTCAAACCCAGGCTGGACAGTTTAGACTTTAGAGTCAAGTGTGCGTACCTCCAGTCCAGGCCATCCTGCCAACTTGTATGCTGCATACAGGTGAAATATAAAGCGCGAGATATTTTTATATATACTGTATATTTAAAAAAAAATTGGTGTGGTTTTTGGCGGGCTGGAACGGATTAATAGCATTTCAATGCATTTAAATGGGGAAATTTGATTTGAGAAACGAGCAATTTGAGTTACGAGCTCGGTCACAGAACGAATTAAACTCGTAAGTCAAGGTTCCACTGTATATATATATATATATATATATATATATATATATATATATATACTGAAACGCAAAAGAAACTTACCACCTTTGAAACCTTTAAATATCAACAATAACACTGCGTGTAGTAAATGTGTGAACTTATTTGTGGACAATAGTGTCCTCACTGTCAGACAAAACGGTCACGGATGGTCACTTGAACCTTCAATGGTCACTTCATAGCACAGCTGTTGAACAGCCGTTTTGACTGTCAGTGATTAGCCAAGAGGTACGGGATGATCAACATGCCACGATTGTCAAGGGATCAACGGCAGCGTGCCCTGGGCATGCTGCAAGGTGGACTGAGCTACCGTGAGGTGGCACGTCGCCTTGGCTGTTCACACCAGACGATATCGGCCCTGGTGGACAGAGACACCCTCCACAACTCTGCAGATGACAGACCTCGATCAGGGAGGCCAAGAGTCACCACTGCAAGGCAGGACAGGCAGATGGTCCGAAGTCACCTGCGGGATCGATTCCGTCCAGCATCCCGCACTGCGGCAGAAACCTCGGGGCGTGCAAACCCACGGATCTCCAATGATACTGCACGAAGACGACTGCATGACTATGGTCTGACTGCCAGAAGACCATACAGAGGCCCCGTGATGATGGTTGCCCATCGCCGCAACCGTCAGAGATGGTGCCAGCAGCATCAGCGGTGGACCTTGGCGCAGTGGAACGAGGTCGCTTTCAGCGATGAGTCAAGGTTCTGTGTGGACAGTCTTGATGGGCGTGAGTGTGTCTGGAGAAGAACTGGCGAGCGATATGCCGATTGTTGCGTGCGTCAAGCCAACAGGTGGGGTGGCCCAAGTGTGATGGTGTGGGCAGCCATATCAGGCAGGTACAGGACGCCACTGGTGGTTGTGGATGGGAATCTTAACGCCCAGCGGTATGTGGATAACATCCTGCGACCTCATCTGCTGCCATTCCTGCTAGACCACCCAGAACTGAGAACCTTTCAGCATGACAACGCTCGTCCCCATGCTGCTCGCTTTACCACTGCATTTCTCCAAGGCGAGAACATCAACACCATGCAGTGGCCTGCGCTCTCCCCTGACCTGAATCCCATAGAGCACCTGTGGGATGAGCTTGGGAGACGCGTAGTTGGCAGGGCCAGGACACGGGCAGAGCTGCTTCAGACATTGAGGACTGAGTGGGACAGAATCCAGCAGCAATCCATCCAAAGACTGGTAGGCAGTATACGCCGACGATGCACTGCCTGTATCCAAAACAATGGTGGCCATACACGCTATTGAAAGGGGACTGACATTGCACCCTGTGCTGTTCTGTACTGTAGAACAAACTGATGAGATGGTGTATCTTGGTCAAAAACTTGACATGTCATCAATAAAATGCCAATGTTTCAATTAGCAATTGTTGGTTTGTTTTATTTTGAACTGTTACCATTTTATTACATTTCAAACAAGTGGTAAATTTCTTTTGCGTTTTCGGTCTTTTTGAAGTTGGTCAAAATGGTCAAAATGGTCAAATTTTTCGGTCAAAATGCCCATTTTGCACTGGCCTTTTTAAAGCCAATATCAAGACATCACGTGCAGCTCATTAAAATCATCCCGTACCCCTTGGCTAATCACTGACAGTCAAAACGGCTGTTCAACAGCTGTGCTATGAAGTGACCATTGAAGGTTCAAGTGACCATCCGTGACCGTTTTGTCTGACAGCGAGGACACTATTGTCCACAAATAAGTTCACACATTTACTACACGCAGTGTTATTGTTGATATTTAAAGGTTTCAAAGGTGGTAAGTTTCTTTTGCGTTTCAGTATATACAGTATATATATATACACACACACAAACATACATATACAGTCGTGGCCAAAAATATTGGCACGCTTGCACTTTCTTGAAATAACTCAAAATTTCCTCTAAAAATAAGTTGAAATTGACAAAAGTATTTGGTTTCCACATTTCTTTATTTCACTGTTAATATTACAGACCCTTTGTTTTTGATTCAGAACATAATATATCCTTTTAAATAAAATAATAAAAAAGAAATGGCATTGAAAAAATTATTGACACCCTAGACTTAATATTTGGTAGCACGGCCTTTAGACAAAATAACTGCAGTCAAGCGCTTCCTATAGCCATGAATGAGCTTCCTACACCTCTCTACTGGCAGATAGATTGGCCACCTCTTCTTGTGCAAACTACTCCAGTTCTCGTGGGTTTTGAAGAGTGCCTTCTCCCAACTGCTGTTTTCAGATCTCCCCAAAGGTGTTCAATGGGATTTAGATCTGGACTCATTGCTGGCCACTTCAGAATTCCTGGGTGCTTATACATACATCTGGTATGTATGAGCTTGAACAATTCCTGGGTGCTTTTGAAGTATGTTTGGGGTCATTGTCCTGCTGCAAGACCCATGACCTTCAACAGAGACCCAGATTTCGGGCACTGGGTTGAACAATGTGTCCAAAATTGCCTTGGTAATCTCCAGATTTCATGATGCCATGCACACATTTAAGGCACCCAGTGCCAGGGGCAGCACAGCAACCCCAAAACATCATTGAACCTCCTCCATGTTTGACTGTAGGGAAGGTGTTCTTTTCTTTGAAGGCTTCATTTTGTTTTCTATAAACATAGCGATGATGTGCTTTACCAAAATGCTCTAATTTGGTCTCATCTGTCCACAGGACATTATCCCAAAAGGATTTTGGCTTGTTCAGGTGTGCTTTGGCAAACTCCAGTGGGGCTTTCTCAGCAGTGGGGTTCTCCTGGGTCTCCGACCATAGAATCCCCTTTCATCGAGTTGGCGACGGATGGTGCAAGCTGAAACTGTCGTACCTTTTGTCTGAAGGTCAGCTTGAATCTGTTTGGCAGTTGATCGAGGTGCTTTCTCCACCATTCGAACAATCCTTCACTGCAATATTCAATCAAGCTTTCTATTGCGGCCACGTCCAGGGAGGTTGACTACAGTGTCATGGGCCTTAAACTTCCTGATAATATTGCGTACGGTAGACATGGGAACATGAAGTTCTCTGGAGATGGACTTGTAGCCTTGAGATTGTCCATGCTTGGCTAAAATATTGTGTCTGACCTCCTCAGACAATTCTCTGGTTTTCTTTCTTTCTCCATGCTCATTGCGGTACACACAGTGACACAATACCAAAGAATGACTCCTTTTCTCCATTCAAACTGGTTGATTGAGTGATTTTTATATTGCAGGTACATGCAAATCACCACAGGTGAGTTCAATTCCAAAGTAAAGGAGAATCATCTGCTTGAAATCTAATTATTTCTAACAACTTCTAAAAGGTGCAAATAATATTGTCTGGGCCATTTTAGGATTTCTGTGTGTTAAGTTAAGATTTAGTAATTTCTTCAGCTTTTTTGGTTTTGTTCCACTGAAAACCAAAGAAATACATATGTGGATTCCAATTTATTTTATTTTTTTCAACAATTTTCTGGAAGAAATGGTGCATTATTTGAAAAAAGTACAAGGGTGCCAATATGTTTGGCCACAACTGTACACACACACACACACACACACACACACACACACACACACACACACACACACACACACACACACACACACACACACACACACACACACACACACACACATACATACATATATATATATATATATTCCTGGCAATAAAAATGGAGAAGTTGAGAGTTTTATGGTTGAGAGGCCAGGCTGCAGAACATTGCTTTGAAATAATTGAAATCACGCTGGGAATGTAAGTACATATGGTATCTGCTTATGACTTATGTATATGTTTTCCTTATCTTTCAGAAACCCAACAGAATGGCATTCATAAAAGTCTATTTTTCTTATTATGACATAATTAATTCAGCATCTTTGTTGATGTTGTTAGTTTTAAGCTGCACTGCAATATATTTCCTGGCGTGAAGTTAATAATATTCATTGCGAGATGGTGGGCTTGATTTGTTGTCACATAGGCAAACAAACAATGCAATCTTACATTTACACAATCTTGACATCTAATGTATTTCGAAGTGATATTTCATGTCAAAATTCAAGTCAACGTTGAAAAATAAAATGCAGAACGACCACATTGAATATCTCGTTTATTAAACATTAGTATGAGCCCTCAAATACTGAAGTAGAAGAAGAGGTTGCACAGCTGCACTTATTGAGAATGTAACACAGAGGCATGATAAGATCTTCCAGATGTTCAAAGCCCCAACCACATCTGGCATGTTCTCTTGATTTTTCTGTTCTCTCTTCTCGTTCTTACATTATGCCTGGAGCTATATTAACCACACAAAGGATGAGAATGTCTTATAAGCATTTGACGGTGTGTTACACGGTAACTCTTACAGTCAAACAGTGTGTGTGTACATGTGCGTTTGCAGGTGCGTGTGTGTGAGTGTGTGTGTGTTTGTCACACCGAGAGCAAAGAAGCTGTTTCAAAAGCATATTTGATGTTTAAATGAAGAGCCAAAATACAAGTTCCACGTGCGGACACCCACACAGGGCGTCCGGCTCATTTCAACAATGACTTTTTTGTTTCGCGATTGATGGAGGCAACAAAGAAAGGGGTTGGAGATTAACGAATTGCTACAAGTGATTATTTTCTTTCCCTGCACGACAAAACAAAAATGACATTATCCAAGAGGAGGATTAACTGCACAAACGATAAATCACCCGACAGCATGCTATTACATTTGATTCCTCTCTGGGTGTTACGGTGAAAGCAGACACAAGAGGCCATTTTCCTGCTAAATTATATGCGAAGCCTCAAAGATAAAGATGAAAAACTTGTGGACACAATTAAACCCGATTTTCTCTTTGAATGCTAAACAGATCTAATTTCTCTCTGGTCACTATCAAAATTGACCAACATCATATAATAGCGATATTAACAAACGTTTTTTTTTTTTTTTTTCAGTTTAAGCATGTAAAACAACAACTAACAACGCACACGTAACAAATAAAAATCCAGAAATCTGTGATATTTGTATCTATGCTGAAACAAAATACGACTTATTTTCACATGTAAGCACAGCTAGCAAATCCCAAGGGTAATAATTTGTGTTAAAAAAAATAATGTTATCACCTCCGCAACCGAAGGTTATGTTTTTACCCCTGTTTATATGTCTGTTTGTCTGCCTGGTTTTTTTTTTTTCTGTGACCAGGTTTCTGTGACCATACGTACTTTCCAAATTCGGATGGAATTTCATGGCCATGTTGGGTGTTTAAGAAGGCCGAATGGATGAGATTTTTGTGAAAATCTGGATCCAGATCCAGATACTTGAATTTTTAAAGTGATTCTTCACCATTGAGAGATAGGGGCAAAACCGATATATAGCATGACATCTCAAAATGTTGTGGGTGGATTCGGCAGAAACTTGGTAGACAGGTTGGGTTTGGGTCAAGGAAGAATTGATTTGATTTTTTATGAATATCTGGATCTGCAATTAAAAAACATAAAAATAAATGATTTTTCATCATTGATAGATTGGACCAAAACGATATGATATTTCAAAAACATGATATTTCAAAACTTTATGGATGGATTAGGGCAAAACAAGGTGAATGAGTTGGTTAGGTAACAAGAACAAGCCAATTTGATTTTGGTTCAGGTCTGGATTCAGATCCGGCCTATCAGTGGGATACAAAATGTAAACTGCTCAGCCAGGCGGTATGCGCTCTACCGAGTGTCGTTCTATTCTCTTTTTGAAATAGGATCTTTAAAATTGGAAAAAGTTTTTTATTTTATTCTTTTTATGATGGAAGCATATTTCTATTAATAAATTTGGCCACCAAATAACTTCAGTATATTTGTTAATAGAAAACGGTTTTCTCTTTCTGTTAACAAGGGATTTAGATAAAGTGACTACATTTTCCTTCTCATGGAACTCTTCAGACACGACTTTTCCACTGAAATATTTTACTGCCCCTGACCCCACTACTTCCTACACTAACATGGCCAATAATAACCTGAGTTATGACAATGAGCAAATCATTACATTAAAAAAATTCACAGTGATATCATTGAATATATTTGAAGTGAAATATTAATGTGAAAATTGGAAAACGAATAGACACACATGGTTTTGAAAGAACAGCAAATTGTGTATTAACCAGCCTTTGCTTATGTGTTTGTTTATATACTTCCAACGTTGTTATGATTCATATGTGCAATGTGTTTGCTTGGTCAACCCTTTTTCCTATGTTGTTAATTTTAAATGCCATATTGAAATTCTGTTTGAAAGAATAACACAATAAAATATTGTTGTTTGGAATATTTCCCGACACCATTGGTATTGTAAATGACTGACGCTCTCAAAACGGTGGCAGGTTTGTGGCCTCTCTATTTTATACATCTTTACGTCTGGCCTTTCTTTTCTTGCTCTCTTCCTACTTCCGCCCTTCCAAATTCCCAAGCCACCCATGCTCCTCACGAAACCCTCACTTGCTCACCTTGATAACGCCCAGACTGCTTTACCACCTGCATTATTGTGCCTCCTTATTCTACCAAATGTGACATCGTCTCAAAGGGCTCACTTGGGAATCGGGCATGACCATGTGTACCTGTGTTCACCATTAAACGGATTGGTTGTGGGCGGGCCTTTGGGTGGCAAGTGCCACCATATTCTAATTTCGAATTATTTTAAACCTTCAATTCCAGAGCAGTGATACTGATAATGAGAAAAAAGAAAAGAAAACTCAATGCACTTAGTGCCTTCAGAAAGTATTCACACCCCTTGATTTTTTCACATTTTGTTGTGATACAGCCACAATTTACAATTCAATAAATTGAGAGTTTTTGTCACTGATCTACACATAAAATACCCCCACTGCCCAAGATTAATTATACCCTAAGAGTATTGTTCACAAATTGTCATGAGAACCCAATTATCTGTCACACTTAGACTGTGCAAAAGTCTTTGACATTGTTGAGATGTGAAGTTCAGGATAAAATGTCAAAATGGCATTTTTAAAAGAAATTTTTACAAATCAAATCAAATGAAAAGCTGAAATGTCTCGAGTCAATAAGTATTCAAACCCTTTGCTATGACACTACATATTGAGCTCAAGTGCATCCAATGTCCTTTATCATCCTTGAGATGTCTGTACAATTTGATTGGCGTCAACCTGTGGCCATTTCAATTGATTGCACATGATTTAGAAAAACATACTTTCTATATAAGGTCCCACAGTTGACAGTGCAGGACAGAGCAGAAACTCCACCATGAAATCCAAGGAACTGTTTGTAGAACACCGAGATAGAATTGTGAGGAGGCATAGAT
The DNA here is from genome assembly GCF_964187855.1 of Myxine glutinosa. Taxonomy (NCBI): domain Eukaryota; kingdom Metazoa; phylum Chordata; class Myxini; order Myxiniformes; family Myxinidae; genus Myxine; species Myxine glutinosa. The sequence continues at coordinate 137,281,439 of NC_136266.1, read as the reverse complement.
CTGGGGAAGGGTATAAAACAATTTCTAACATTGAAGGTTCCCAAGAGCACAATGAGCTCAATCATTAGGAAATGGAAAGAATATGGAACTACCTAGACTCTTCCTAAAGCTGGCCGTCCGACCAAATTGAGCAACCGGGCAAGAAGGACCTTGGTAAGGGAGGTGATCAAGAACCGAATTACCATTCTGACAGAACTACAGAGTTCATTGGCTGAGATGAGAGAACCTGCTGGAAGTACACCCGTCTCTGCAGCACTTTACAATTTAGGCTTTATGGGAGAGGGGCCAGATGAAAGCCACTCCTGAGAAAAAGGCACATGGCAGCATTGAAGCAAACATTGCCACAAAAACAAAAGAAAAAGGCACAAAACAAAAATTGCAAAATGGCAAACATTGCCATGTAGGGAAATAAGTTACAAGCAATTAAGGGTATAACACCTTAGTGGCAGTGCCTAACCTCCTTAACATTTCAATCATATCACAGTCACAAGAGTGGTGTCGGAAGGGGGGGGGGGGGGGGTAAGAGGAGCAAATTACATAATGATTCAGAAGGTGCTGCAAAAGGAGAATAAAACTAGAACGGCACCCAGTAGAGAATGTACCTTCACTAGGTTGAACAGTTTACCTTTTTGTATCCCACCCACAGGCCAGAACTGGATCTGAACAAAAATCTAATTGGCTTGTTCTTATCGCCTATCCAACTCATCCACTTAATTTTGTCATAACTTGTCCACAACCTCTTGAAATATCATGCTATACATGTATATCCTTTTGGCCCTACCACTCAATGGTGAAGAATCAATAAAAAATAAAAAATAAACTCTTGTATCCAGATCCATATTCTTATCTTCACCAATATCGAATCGATTCATTCCTGTTACACACCCAACATGTCCACAAAGTTTCGTCCAAATCTGTCCACAAATTTTTGAGATATCCTGTTCACAAACAGACAAACAGAGAGGGGTGAAAACATAACCCCTGTACACTTTCAGTGGCAGAGGTAATAACTGCACCCTTGAAGCCAGGTTAGACCTTCTTGTCTTGTCCTGGCAAGGCTGGTGAAGATGAGTAGATGGCCATTACGACCCATGCAATGTGTCAGTTTTTTGTTGGAGGTAAAGTGCTTTGCAGAGTTGTTGGTGAAGTTGGTGACTACTCCGGCCAAAGTTGGAGATGAAGTGCGTTGCATTGGAGGATAATAACTTCTGGCTATGATTTAGAATTTACCTTAAAGATCGTACATCGACTAAAAATTGTCGGCTGCCTGTGTTCTGGCAGAAATAATTGCAGAGGGGTAGAGGAGTATCAGCTGAAACCCGAATCCTATCCAGGTTCCTCCTAATGAGACTATCTTTGCTCTTTGCTTAGTCGGGTTCCTTCTGATGACTCCAATGCAGTATATGGTCTTCTGTTTGATTCCCTAAGAGATCTGTTGTTGGTCTGCTGTTTTACCTTTATTTGCATCCACCTGGTCCAATTGTGCAGCATTTCAATATCGGCTTTCATTGTTCTGCTGACGATATCCAAATTTCCTTGTCGACTGAACCCGGGTGATGTTTTTTTAACAGGATCTAAGGCTCGAAGTCTTAACAACTCTCAATTTTTGTCTTTCTGCAACTCAAATATGGATGTCCAGGAGTATTATCAAAATCAATGTGGCCATGAAAGTCATGCTGGTTGTTGGCTCTTCATCCTTTCTTAAAATTATCCAACCTCAGATAGTGGTACTATCTCACCAAAGATCTTTGATTCCATGCTTTCAAATACAAGTGTCATTTTACGCAACAATTTCCTATATACGCAACAATTTCTTGCCAGAGCATTACAGTGTAACATTGGGAATCTCCTGGTCGTTCCTCAAACTTGTATGAAAGGGGTTTGGTGATAATGCATTATCCAGACATGCTCATAAGTGATGGAAATTGCTGCTTTTTTTAAAAAGCATCACCTTATCGATGGTGTGCCTCCCTGGCTAGTCACCAGAAGATAAAAGAGAATCAGTGGACAGGAGCAAGTCAGTCCAGCCCCTTGGTCAAAATTGACCCTCGGAAGATGGAAGAGGAGGCAGGGAAGCTCCACTTCTGTTGGCTTCATAGAATCTGGTTCAATTTGTTTAAGGTGGAGGATTGTTACCTCACGCCAATTTGGACCCCTCTGCCAAAGTACCTTCCCCCGAGGAACATCTAAGCGACATTCCCAACATCAACATTTAATATCAAGCCAGCTATCTTTGATGCTTGTGATCTGGGTGCCTCTCCTAAACTGCCTGCCTGTCTTGTCAAATGACTTCTGCATGTGAAAACTGCTGTGGATGGTGCAAACAAGCTCTGCTGGCATTGAACCAAAGGTTGAGATGATTGTTGTTGACTTATGTGTACATGTGTTGAAATTATATACCACCCCTTTTTTAATATTTAAATTAGTTATGTAAAGGAAATATTTTGTGTATAGAATAAGTACAGTCGATAAATAGGAGGCTGACATGTATGTTTAGATTATGTGCTTGACTTGTGTTGTGTGTGGGGTTCGCACCAGTGGACATTGAATGTGTCCCTCCCCGAGGGAAAAGGATGGTTTGAAGTAGAGGACAAATCCCAGAAAGGTGGTGGAAAGAGTTTTACGTGCAAGAAAAGGGTTATACACTATGCCCTGGTAGTGTATAATTGCTGCTGCTGTTGTAACAGGAGTTGCTGCTGTTCGTGTAGGTCCTAACGACATGGGGCTTCACAGTAATGCACATGTGGCTGCCTGTCAATCAGTTTAAGCTGCAAGCTACGAGCTTATGTCAACCTGTGCCACCCCCCCCCCCCCCCGGTCTTTATTAATTATTACTCTCATTCTCTAGGGCTAGGGTGCCGGCTTAGGATCCTAGGATCCTGGGTTCGAATCCCGGTCGATCGCTGAATTAACGCCAGGGGGGTTGACTCAGCCTGTCATCCTTCCGAGGTCGGCTAATTGAGTACCAGTTCACTGGTAATTCCCTGCTTGTCGTAAAAAGGCGACAAAAAGGGTTGGCGGCAGGAAGGGCATCCGGCCGTAAAACATTGCTTCAAAAAGGGGACCAAAAAACAACAACAACCACGGTTCCCGAAAAAGGCCAACCCCCGCTTTGCGGGGAAAAATGGCCTCTAAAGGTGGTTATTATATATATATATTCTTCAATCACCTCACCCTCCTGAAGCCGCTTAGGCCCGGTTTGCCCAGTGCATTGTTGGCAGGGAATCCCACATATGCACATATATGGAGGTGCCAGACTCCACATCACTATCAGATTTAAAAAAGGAAGTCGGTGGGTGCTGCGACAGGAAGTGAAGAATAGTTGGCCAGAAAGTGAAGAAGAGACAGAGGGCAAGAGCGAGCCAGGCCAGATGTGTCGGTGACAAAAGCAAAGAAATGGAATGGGCACCAGAGTGACACGAGCTGACTAGCAACGTACGCTGCATCACCTACCTATACCTCCACAATTAGGTACTCAACCATCTCCCATATTTTCTGTGTTACGTCATCATGTTGAATCTTGCATTGCTTCTTATTTGCTATCATTTCACTTCTTACTTCCTTCTGGGCCGCTATTAATTCCCGTATCTCCCCTGTATTTTATGGATTTGTACTTTTAATTATTTTTGCTCCTCTGTTTTGTACGTACCTCACATTCTATCACTATTCGTTCTTGCTTATATTCTCTTTCTTCGAAGGTTGCCATCATATTGCTATCTCGTTTGTCCAGAGTTTCGGTATAGTCCGTCCATCTTTCTTTCACCTGTGTTTCTTCTGTCATATCTTTTCCTGTTCTGTGTGGTAATGTGTGGTGATTTGAGCGTTTGTGTATGAGGGGTTGGTATGGAAGATGAGAGGGTGTTGATCACTTCGTGGGGATTCATCAGCACATTGACAGTGGCCGTGCTTCCCTGATGAATCCAGGCAGCAGGGAAGAGTGGGAAATATTTGGGCCCCGGTTTGGATCAGGGGTTATTGCTACTGCGAGGAGGCATCTCCAATAGTTGCACTTATCTTCCATTGTTACCCTGCACAGGTGAAGCGAAAAGCAGGGTTAAGCTATTGGTCAACTCCTCTCTCTGTCTGTCTAACTGTAAATACAAACGTTAGTTTATGATCAAGGAGAAACTTAATTTCAATTGAATATTATATTTTGACCATGAATCGGAAAACAAACCTGTAGTTTAGCAGTACTTTACCTCTGAATTTGGCATGATCACACATGCGCTGAGTGGAATGAGATTTCAAAAAAATTTTTTTACTCTGCCTGTCTGGCAGTCAAACAAAATTGAAAATAATTCCAAACAGGAAACTTACTGTTTTTAAGGATGTCACAAAGGACACAAACAAAAGGCATGACTAACCAATACAATGTGTTGAATAAGGCGGTGTGAAAGATGCTGCATCAACGGCGGTAAACTTCCAAATTTTCTTTTCCACAACCTTTAAAATCTTTATTTTATTTCAATTTAATTATATACTTGAACAAATTTTTAACACAAATATCATTTTTGGTATTTTCAAAACACTTCCGTTTAGCTATACTTGGCCACGAGAGGGACCAAAATATCATGGCATTTAATGTCATCACGACCGATTGGTAGTATCAAGTGTACCGCTCGCAGACCCCTCCATGTCTTAACATTTTGTAGTTTACGTTTTGTAGCCCAAGGCTAGATGTATATCTTGACTTTAACCAAAATCTAATCAGCTTATCCTTGCCACTTACCCAATTCATCCACCAAGTTTTGTCATAACCCCGTCCACAACATTTTGAAATACATTTAAATACTATTCATCATTTTTGGCCCGATCTCTCAATGGTGAAGAATAACTTTTAAAATTCTAGTATCCAGATCCGGATCTTCACCAAAATTGAATCAATTAGTCAGTGTCGCACATTCAATCTGTCCAAGTTTCATCTGAATCTGTCCACAATGTTTTAAGATCCGTGATATATATTGTTTTTGGCCCTATCTGATCTCAACGGTGAAGAATCATCTAAAAATTAATAGTATCTGGATCCACATTTGGATCTTCACCAAAATCTAAACAATTCATCCTCATCACACACAATCTGTCTACCAAGTTTTGTCTGAATCCGTCCATAACGTTTTGATATATCCTGCTCACAGAGAGACAAACAGACAATAGATAGGCAAACAGAGGTGAAAACATAACCTCTGCCCAGCTTCAGTGGTGGAAGTAACAATTGAAAGGGGAAATACCAACAGCAGATCCAAGGGCCTTTTGGAGATTTTGGCGAACAAGGATGGATGTCAGACTGTTTTGAAAACTGGATACAACTCTACAAAGACGGCCCTGGTCGTATATATATATATATATATATGAGATTGAGGGCCTCCATCCATTGTTGGTAGAGTAGAAGCAGCATGTCCAAGGTAAAGTAACCAGGGCTGAATCCACATTGATGATCTGAGATGAGGTAATTGGCGAAAAGGAATTATTTTATGTCAATTGCGATGATGGATTCTATGACCTTGCTGACGATTGAAAGTAAGCTGATTGACCTGAAAAGGTTTTTGCATCTTTTTATGGAATGCAGTGATTTTGGCGAATTTCCCAGAAAATGGAATATGACCGAAAAAAATATATAGGGTGAAAAGGGCAGACAGAGGAAGTGCAAGAGCAGCAGAGCAGGTTTTTAGGACACGCGAGCTGATGCCCCAAGAATCGGATTTGAGGTTTTCCAGAAACTTCTCCACATTCTCAGGTGCAAAAGACACAGAGTCCAGGAGCAGTCGGATATATATATATATATTTTTTGTATACAGAATCGAGGCTCGTGAAAGAGCTAACATTTATTTCACAAACAAATCAAACAGACAAACAAAATGTATAAAAGGAGGGAGCGGTAGACAAGATGGGGAGAGAAGGGGAAGCACACAAACACAACATTTGAGAGCAGGGACATCGGGAGATGTGTGGGAGGGAGAGGGCTTGGGGGGAGGAGGCGTGGGAAGGGGGGGGGGCGGGAGAAGTATAAAACACAAGGACACAAAGGACTTCCAGGACAGAAGTTGGTATTTCAAAAAAGTGGATTTGGGGTGAAATTAGCGGGGGTAGAAAAGATCAAGGTTTTGGATGGGGGAAGATAAGAGATGGTGGTGAACAGCTGTTTTAAAGACCTGGAGGGAGGAGTGGGATTGAAGAGAGTGAGGGAGTTTGTTCCAGAGGCGGGAGAAAAGAGGAATGAAGGAGTGAAGGTGAGCAGAGAGTCTTGATTTTGGCAGTTTAACCATAAGAGGGTTGCAGGCAGATCTTGTGTGACCTGTAGGAACATTTGGGGGACAGAGCCCAGAGAGAGCTGGGGGGGGGGGGGGGGCAAGGCCGGAGAGGAGTCGGTAGAAGACGGAAAGACCACCAACCTGCCTGCGGTGAGTGAGTGAAAGTCCCTTGGAGTTAGCTTCATCTCGGGAGATTCCAATGATTCTGAACGCTTTGGTATCAACAGCGTGAAGACGAGCTAGGTGCGAGGCAGGAGCACCAGCCCAGAGGGGAGAGCAGTATTCCATTGAGCTGCGGATGAAAGCCTTGTATGTGGTGAGGAGCTCAGGTGTGCCAAGGAAGGACTTCGCACGACGGAGGATGCCCAGTCGGCGACTGGCTTTGGAGGCCAGATTTGAAATGTGGTTTTCCCAGGAAAGATCATGGCAAATAGTGAGACCCAAAATCTTGAGTGACAGAACTTCTTGGAGAGGATTATTCAGAAAGTGGATGGGAGGGTTGTCCAGTCGGTCTTTTCGGAGAGACATCGCAAGAGTGTGAGATTTGTCAGGATTGAAAGAGATGTTCCACTTGTTTGCCCAGTCTGTGATTTTGTCCAGGTCTGCAGAGAGTGAGGAGGCTGCAGACTGCCGATCTGAGGGATGAGGAATGGAGCGACAGAGTGTGGAGTCATCAGCAAAGAGATAGAGAGGATTTTAAAGAGAGTCAGAGAGATCATTGATGAAGACCAGAAAAAGCACAGGGCCCAGAACACTGCCTTGGGGAACTCCAGCCTGAACAGGAAGAGGAGATGAGAGAAACCCATTCAGGGCCACACGTTGACTACGACTAGAGAGGAAGTCCGCCAGCCATGCGTGGAGATTTCCATGGATACCAAAGGAGGAGAGTTTGGTGAGCAGAGCGGGGTGCCAGACCGTATCGGAGGCACGTGATATATCAAGGGAGACATCTCTAATTTCCTGTTTGGCATTGAGGACCTCCATCCATTGTTGAGAAAGCAGAAGCAGCATGTCCAGAGTAGAGTGACCAGGTCTGAACCCAAATTGATGATCAGAGATCAAGCCATTGGAGAAGAGGAAAGTTTTCATATCCGAAGCAATGATGGATTCCATGACTTTGCTGATAATTGGGAGAAGGCTGATTGGTCTGTAGTTGCTAGGATCTGTTTTTGCACCTTTTTTGTGCAAAGCGGTGATGTTGGCAGATTTCCAAGCAGATGGCAGATGAATTTGAGCAAAAGAGAGGGTGAAGAGAACAGAGAGAGGGAGTGAAAGAGCGGAGGAACAGGATTTTAGGACCCGTGGGCTGATGCCGTCAGGTCCAGTTGCAGAATCAGAGTCGAGGGTTGACAGAAACTTTTCTACATTGTCAGGAGGAAAGGACACAGAGTCCAGGAGCAGCTGGGTACGACTGGGTATGGTGGGTACAGAGAGGGATGGGTTTGGGACACAAGATTTAGAGGCAAACACAGAGTTGAGGCATTCGGCTTTTTCACGTGCGGAGTCAGCCGTGTAGCCGTTTGAGGTGAGGGAGTGAATGGAGGGGGAACAAACACCAGAAACAGATTTGACCAGACGCCACCAGGATTTGGAAGAGGGAGACAGATAAGAGAGTTTGGACTTGAGAACGGAGAGATATTGTTTCCTGGCTCTCCTGAGGGTGGACACACACTTGTTTCGGGCTTTGTGAAAGGAAATGAGATTTCCTTCCGTTGGAGTTGCTTTCCAGGAGACGAAGGCAAGTTGTTTCTGGGCAACAGCCTCACCACAAGATTCCGTGTACCATGGACGGGAAGAAGGGTAGGACAACTGAAGATGAGATGGGATAAATCTGTGCATGAGAGAGAGCAATTTACTTTGGAAGAATTCCCAGGATGAGTTGATGTCAGAGGCGGTAGAGATGGGAGACCAGTCCAGATGATTGATGGCTGCTTGAAGACCGTACCAGTTGGCCTGAATGAAATGCCAGACTTGTCGACGCTGAGGAGGCTCTCTGAGAATGGCCAGAGAGATGTCCACTTTAACAAGCACATGATCAGATGAGCCGATTGGAGCAGAAAAAGAGCAGCAGACATTTTCAGGGAAGTTAGTCATAACCAAGTCCAGAAGAGAAGATGCTCCGTTGACTGAGATCCGGGTCGGGAAATTGACAGATTGGGTCAGTCCCAGTGAGTCGCAGAAATCCTTTGCTGAGGAGCCATGGCTGGTGAGAGAGGTATCCACACCCAGCCAACTGGCATGGTGACAATTGAAATCACCACATATGAGGAAGAGAGAGTTGGGATGGGTAGATAGAAGTTGGTCCATATTATCAGACAGCGAGATGTAGATGGAGTCATCACTGTTTGGTGGACGGTACAACACACATATGAACAAAAGGTGGGAGCGAAGGGGAAGCCGTAGCCAAAGGTATTCCTGGGGGTGAGGTGGAGAGAGGGCAGTGCAGGGCGAGTGACGAAGAGAGCTTTTTTTATAAAGATAGCAACCCCACCTCCAGGACGAGGCTCAGGTCTATCATACCGGAGGAGGGAGTAACCTGGGAGAGATACCAAGGAATCAGAGACATCATGAAGGAGGAAAGTTTCTGTTAAGCAGATCACGTCTGGATTGTCAGAAGCAACCTGTATGGAGAGATCAGTCAAGTTTGAGCGAAGGCCCGGATGTTTGAGGTCCATACCGTTAATGAAGAGGAAGGGGGAGCATCGGATACAAAACATGGGGGGGGGGGGGGAGGGGTAGGGTAAGATGTGGAAGAGGAGGAAGTGGTAGGGAGAGCTGTTGAAGGTGTGTCAGAGATTTCAGAATAGCTTGGACAAAGGGAAGAATGGGGCGGACAAAAGGTTTGATGGTGATTGGGTGAGGCACAGTGAGGTGTTATTTGAGGAGGGGGAAGAACGAGGCAGAAGGTTTGGGGGAGATGAAGGTGAAAGTTGGAAGGGGGAAGAAGCGGGGAGGACGCTTTGAGGAGGAGGGGTGAGACGGGAGTCTAGGAGGGGAGGAGAGAGGGAGAGTCTCGGAGGGGAGGGGTGTGAGGGGAGTTTAGGAGGGAAGGGGCAAGGGGGGAGATTTGAAAGGGATGGGTGATGGGGAGATTTGGAGGGGAGGGGCAAGGGGGAAGATTTGAAAGATGGGTGATGGGGAAGATTTGGAGGGGAGGGGCAAGGGGGTAGATTTGGAGGGGAGGGGTGATGGGGAAGTTTTGGAGGGGAGGGGTGATGGGGAAGTTTTGGAGGGAAGGGGCGATGGGGAAGATTTGGAGGGGAGGGGTGAGATTGGATTTTAGAAAGTGTACGATTAATGGGAAACGAACATTTATTGCAAAATGAGTTTCTTGTGACCGAGTCAAAAATACATTTGAGGATGCTGAAGGAGGGGTGGAGTGCAGGAGAGTTTCAGGAATGTATGAAAGAGGAACTGTAAGAGATTGAATTTTTTTTGGGAATGAATAGATTTGGTGAGCAAGTCGAAAGCATCCTTTTATAGAAAGGATGGATACCAAGAGTATGACATATGACAGGAAAGAATGGATACCAAGAGTGAGGGGTTATGGACACAAAATTTTGGAAACAAACACAGCATTGAGGCATTCGGCCTTTTCAGGAGCGGAGTCGGCTGTGGTGCCATTTGTTGAGATAGAAGGGGAGCATACACCAGAGACATACTTAACAAGGCATCAGAAGATTTTAGAGGACAGAGACAAGTTTGAAAGTTCGATCTTGAGGTTGGACAGATGTTGGTTTCTGGCTCTCCTGAGAATGGAGACACTTTTTGCAGATACTGTGGAATGATCTCAGGTTGCCTTCGGTCAGACTTGCCTTCCAGAAGGAGAATGCAAGTTGGTTCAAGGAAACTGCCTCACCACAGGATTTAGTGTCCCATGGGTGGGATTATGGAAATGCTAATTGAAGACAAGATGGGATGAATCTGTGCATAAGGGAGAGCAGGTTTCTATGGAGGAATTCCCAAGCTGGGTTTATATCAGGGGCAGTACATGTAGGAGACGGGTTCTGAAGCATGCTGGCTGCCTGCAGTCCCTGCCAGTTTGTCTGGGTGAACTGCCAGACTCAATGGTGCTGAGGTTGTTCTCTGAGAATGGCTAGAGAGATGTTGACCTTTAGAAGCACAAGTTCAGATGAACCAAATGAAGCAGAGTGAAGGGCACGAGGCATTTGCGAGCAAGTTGGTCATAACAAAACCCAGAAGTGAGGATTTGCCATTGGGAAAAATCCAGGTTGGAAAGTTCACAAATTGAGATAGTAAAATAGACACAGAAATCCTTTGTAAAAGGTTCGTGGCTGGTGAGAGGTACCAACACCCAGTTTGACAATTGAAATCACCACATATGAGAATGTTGTGATTTCACCTCCTTGTATGTTAAATTATTCACATAGTAGCAGGGGTATCCGGCATTGCCCGGTGTTCTAATCTTGTTGGCATTTTGAAGAAATAAAATTATATATTTGTTCAATTTTTGTTGTGGAGGCCGAAAACACTTCCCTACACCCACAAAGGAATGGGGTCAGGGATCATTTAATATTACCTTTACATAGCTACACAGGCGTAGGAATTATTTTTGGAAAAACTACAGAGAATTTTTTTTATCCCCAAAAATCCAACTTAAATTGTTTGGCCTAAAACACTTCCAGACACCCGCTGATGAACCTCTGAAAGTTTGACGAAGATACGTTTGGCCATCTCTGAGAAAAAATAGTGACAGACAGACAAACATCTCTCTTGTAGTGTAGATGAAGATGTTTATTATGGATGAGGATGAAATAATTCACATAAGGAGGAATTATTCACATATGAGGATTATGAGGATGTTTGATTAATGTTCTGCGTAGCATCAAGACCATTTAGACATTACTGGCAATATGTGCCAGCTACTTGCATGGCCATCACCACCTGCTCCCATGGCTTCACGTAACCTTGATTGTGAGATTAGAATGGGTAGTACACCTTTCCCAAGGGTGTACCTCGGCTTAACAAATGCAAAGGCCACTTCCTTTCGGAAGAATTTCTCCCTCTACCCCATCAAACACTTAGCCTTCGGTTTCAAAACCTGAAGCGCACGGCAGTGGAGGATTTGGATTCAGAGTTTCTTTCTCCTAGATGAGAAACCGACCAAGGTTAATGAGCCTCATCTGCCCAAAGCAAAATGTTTTTCAGGTGCCAGTGATTTGTCTTTCACTTCCACACCCGTTATTGAAAACAACCCCGCCATGAAAAGGCCGGTGCAATGCCAGACTGTCAGAGGCTGTTTGAGACGCTGAGACATTGGAGTATCTTCAATGTCACTCCATTGCATAACAGTCCATGGGGGCCCATCAGATAGTACCCAAACATAATGCGAACAGTTCTGGAAGAGATGAGGTGTACGTGCCTTAGAGATCTTATTGTTTTGTCGATTTTATGATTAGGGTCATCTGCTAATGTGTCATTTCGTGTAGGCCCCATGCAAGACCTGGTACAGGAAAAACGTATTGACAGTGTCGAGTACGTAAATGAGTAAACGACAGTTGTAGTACGGAATTATATGCAGAAGATGAAAATAAAAAGTTCACATAACTATATATTTTTTATGTTCTGGAGTTTTGATAACGTAATATGCTTCAATGGTAGCCCAGTTGCACCATATTTATGTGACATTGAAATTACAGTGAATGTGAGTTGTTTACAGATTGTTCCAGACTGATCTTCTCGGGATATTTCTTACATTGTGTCAAATTAAATGATACCAGAAGACAATTGTATTAATGGTAATATACCATATCATTAATTTATTTTAACATATCATCCAAACTGATAATTTTCGGGAGTTGAATTGCTAGCATAACAAGTATGGCATCACCACATATCAGCTATCAATGTTGTTACAAACTGGCTGTGTGTCTGCGTGGTCGGAAAACCAATTGGCGTTTTGTCTACTTCAGTTAAGATACGCGGTGTTGTTCAATCCCAGGCCAAGACTAAGTAACACAGTCAACTAGATCACTTGTCATGGGGAATCAAACTCAGAATGACAACTCAGTGGTAAGAACATCAACGAGTTACCTATCCTCCTGCTATCATTGATAAGCATGCGGGGTTAGCAAATGCAGATATATGAAAAATAAATCAGAGCTTTCAAAAAAAAATAATCATGTAAAGCCCTGCCTGTGCTAAGGTTTTTCTGGAAGTGAAAGCATTTCTTGGCATTAATTCTGGACAACTATCTGTGGACAACAGCATATCTGAACAGCCGTGTGAGACTGTGAGAGTAAGGAGGAGATGGTGCCTATCCATATCCGGTTCTAGGAGATAAATTTGCTCATGGCAGGCATGAGTTGTATACTGTATATGCAGAGAGCTGACTGGAAGTAAAATCAGAAGGGAGAAGTTACAGCAGCAGCTGCCTGCAATAATCAAAGCAAAGAGAAGAGACCATAAAATAAATGAACACAGAGCCAAAACATATGGGGAGGAAAGTCGTTTCTCAATGTGCAATATATTCAGCTAGAGTATATACAGCTTGCTGTATTCAGCCTATTCTGCCTCTGTACTCATAAGAAACACCAATTAAGACCTGATGTATGCAAATTGCAAACGCATTGTAAAAATATCGGTTTATCATATTTTAATGCCAAAATCAATATATTTCTAATAACTAGTTACATGTCATATAGTAATAGACTAATCGTGATGTTCTAAAATTTGGTACAAGATATATCCCAGGGAAAACATATTTTAGTGTCGGTGAGATGAATGAATTGTTTCCACTGTGCTGATACTGAACACCCCCATCAATGACAGGATGGGACAGGCTGGAACATGTAATTCATGCTGTTGTATCTACAGGAGATCCAAAGAGGTTAATATTCACTATCCTGTTATCTTTATTGAAAACTAAGAACTAAACAAAAGCATACAAATTATTTTTATAGCTATTTTAGCATGGGATCACGTCCACTGGCTAATTAATTTAAATTGTGATTTGCCTGAATATATTTGGCTATGGGAAGAAGGATCTTGGTCAAGGAGGTGACCAAGAACCCAAATGAACACTCTGACAGAACTACAGAGTTCCTTGGCTGAAATAGGCGAAACTGCAGGAAGGACAACAGTTTCTGCAGCACTTCACAAATCTAGGCTTTATTGGAGGGTATCCGGATTGAAGCCACTCCTCAGAAAAAGACACATGACAGAACACCTGCAGTTTGAAAAAAGGCACGTGAACGACTCAGATAATTAGGCAAAATATTCTGCCTCTATGGCCCGAATGCAAAGTGGAAACATCTGGCGGAAACAGAGCACAGCTCATCACCCATCTAAACACCATCCCTACCGTACACAGACCATGGTGGATGCAGCATCATGCTATGGGGATGCTTTTCAGCAGCAATGACTGAGACTTGTAAGGAAAGAGGGAACAATAAATGGAGCCAAATACAGGCAAATCCTTGAGGAGAACCTGCTTCAGACTGCAAAAGACCTCAGACTGTGGCGAATATTTACGTTCCAACACGACAATGACAGAATATAGCCAAAGCAACACTAGAATGGCTTCAAAACAAGAAGGTGAAAGTCCTTGAGTGGCTCAGCCAAAGCCCAGACTTGATTCCCATTGAAAATCTGTGGATAAACTTCAAGAAGTATCGTGCCTTGTATTTAGTCTAAGAAGACCTCCCTTTTGTGGACAAGGGTTAAGTAAAGTTACAAGGAATAGGGTTAACAAGGGTTAACAAGGGTAACAAGGTAAAGGACAAGGGTTAACAAGGAATAAGAATAATTTAAATCTTTGGGAACACACCAGCCATGATCGCGTAAATGCAAAACACATCCTCGCGTTGGGGAGGTTTTGATGCATTTAATTCAGCATGTAAATTGGAAACCGCGTTGGAGGAAGTTTTACTGTGTGTGTGTGTGTATATATATATATATATATATATATATATATATATATTGTTACAGACGTGGCTTGGATGTTATTCACCGAGCGGTTTTGGGATGACCACGTCTGCACAAGATTATGCTCGATATTATACCCGATTGTGCCCGAACGTTGACTAGTCGCGCTATGCTAGACCAATGAAGGAAAAAGAAGACACCCGGCTGGATTACAATAACACAATACGACACCAGGGGTTCAGTTCTCAAGACCTCCGGAGGAGGTTATATTAAGGCGGAAGGTTAGATTACAACTACAAGAGGGACAGCATAGAAAGACAAGCACTTAGACACACTCTTATATTAACCCCGGACAGACGACAGACAAACGGGACAAGGCTGACTCACACGGGGGTTGATGAAAAGGACAGGCGGGTAGCGATGGCTCCAGGTGCACCTGGGCTCAGGGCAGGATCACGTACGGTCCAGTTTAAGAGATGCGGTGGAGGTATTGCAGCGCTCGAGGGGTGGCGACTTCTCTCTCCAGGCTGGGGGCGCATCTCTCGTCACATCCGGCGCGTGGCCGCGTATATCCGGCGGGGAGTGACACGCCCTCGGCTCGTTAGCTCCGCCTCGTGGAATCGGCACGTTGCTTCTCATTGGGTGCGTGCGGGGGGTTTACCAGGCTCCGCCCTTGACGAGGAGCTGACAAGGAGCCCCTTCGTGGTAACCCCGTGGAGCGCATGGTCTGGAGCTAATCGAGCCGGTGTGAGGACGCATCCTCCCCCGCTCCGCCGCCATCTCCTCTGTTGTTGTTGTAATTGTTGGGGAAGAAGATGGAAGGAGGTATGGGAAAGGTCCTAAACTCACTACTGATGCCATATAATCACATTCTGGTGCAACGAAGAGTCATAATTAATGGAGACGAGGCCTTAACTGACATAGAATAAGAATAACTAGGAAGATGTCCGAAAGTTGTCTACGTGTGGTGCGGTGGACCTGGGCACGACATTTAATGGGGGAATAAGGGGAAGGTCGGCTCTACTGATTGTTATTTACATGCAATGGGACTAGGGAATGGGGGATTGGGGAAAGTTGGGGAGTATTGGAGAAAATAGGGGAATATTTACAAGCGGATATGGAGGCCAAATTCCATATTCGCAACAATATATATATATATATATATATATATATATATATATATATATATATATATATATATTATATTGTTGCGGATATGGGATTTGCATCCATCCATATCCGCTTGTAAATATTCCCCTATTTCCTCAATACTTCCCAACTCTCCCCAATCCCCCATTCCCTAGTCCCATTTTCTGTAAACAACACTCTGTAGCCCCGACCTCCCCCTATTTCCCCCATTAAATGTCGCATCCAGGTTCACCGCATCTCATGTAAGACAACTATAGGACATCTTGCTAGTTATTCTTAGTCTATGTCAGTTAAGGATTCGTTTCCATTAATTCTGACCCTTCGTTGCACCAGAATGTGATTGTATGGCACCGTTAGGAAGTTTAGGACCTCCCAATACCTCCCCGCAGCTCTTCCTCACAGTTCAGCAACAACAACAACAACAACAACGAGCGCAGGGAGTGCGCGTCCTCACTCCGGCTTGGTGGGAGTGGTGGGAGGGCACCAGGCCTTCCCAACGAGCCGCCATCGGACATGTGCTCGACGGGGTTACCAAACAGGGGCTCCCTGTCGGCTCCTCGTCAAGGGCGGGCGGAGCCCGGTAACCCCCGCACCCAATGGAAGCGGCGGACCGGCCCCAGTGGGGCGGAACCAACCAGCCGAGGGCGTGTCACTCCCCGCTGAGCATGCGCAGTGAGAGGGAGGTGACGTCAGATGCGCGCTGAGCTTGGAGCAAGCAAGACAACCTCCGAGCGCTGTGAGACCTCCCTGCATCTTTGGACTGTGTTTATCCTGTCCCCGAGCCAAGGTGCACCTTGTGCCATCGACCTACCTGTCCCTTCCTGCCATCAATCCCTGTGTAAGTCTACCTTGTCCGTTTGCCCGTGGTCTGTCGGGGAATAGCTAAGACTGCATTTAAGTGCTCATCTCTTCTGTGTCTTTACCTCACTCTGCCTTGTAATCTACCCCCTTTTCTCCACCACTGTAATTATACCCTCCTCCGGAGGTCTTGAGAACTGTACCCCTTGCGTCGTTTCATCTATCCCAGTCGTCGTGTCCTTTCCATCATTGATTTAGCATAGCGCGATTTGGCCAACGTCTGGGTGAATCGGGTGAGTGTAAGGGAAGAAAAGGGGAGCAACTGTTCGGCCGCGGTTACCTCCGCTCGGTAAATACCATCCAATCCGCGGTCCGTAACAATATATATATATATATATATATATATATATATATATATATATATATATATATATATATATATATATACACACACACACATGCACAGCATATCGTTTTTGGCTCAATCTCTCAATGGTGAAGAATCACTTCAAAAGCTAACGTTCATAGAACATGATACCCCACACAGTGTTGGTATAGCACATACCTTCAATGTTGAAACAAGTATATATACTTCAATATTTAATACAATAATGATTTTAAAGATCATTTAAAAAATTCCGGAAGTTTAGCACAATTGAAGCAGTCTTATACATACATCACCCCTAAATACCACCATATGCATGACTCTATATAAGATGTACTGCAAAACTGGACGTTCTTGGAAGTATTTAGAAGGTGATTTGTGTTCTACATTGTTCAAGTATACAATTCAATCTAAATAATATAAAGATTGTAAAAGTCGTATAAATAAATTAATTCCGGGTTTTACTGTTGTTTTACACAGTGTCTATTACACTGCGTTATTTAACACGTTATTTAACACGTTATATTAGTTATTCGTGCCTGGTGTTTGTGCCCTTTATACCTTCCTTAAAAACAGTAAGTTTCCTGTTTGGAATGATTTTAATTTTGTTTGATTGCCAGGCAGGCAGACAGAGTAAAGATATGATCTCACTCCTCTCTGCACATGTGCTATCGGGATGAATTGAGAGACAAAGTGTTGTTAATGGGCAGATTTGTCTTCCGATTCACGTTCCGATTCACTTTCAAAATATCACAAATAAATTTAAATACATTGGTCCTCTGTCATAAAACGACAATCATCTACCACATAAAACACAATGCCAGTTTGTGTGTTTGTACATATGTCTGTCCCCCTTCATGAGGGTAGGTTTTAAAGGCCAATCTTTTAACACAAATGTGTGTTCACTATGGTCTATTTTGAGGATAAAACAAACTCGAAAAACATTTTCCATAAAAGAGTAATTGCGTCTCTTCTATTGGAATTGTAGACGGTGGCTTGCAAACCGAGCCTCAGAGGCGGTGTACAGAAGCATTTTTTTTTAAAATAACAATAAATACAAGGTGCAGGGAGGTGAAATTCACTGCACATGATGTGCACCGCATGCAAAGTAAAACGATTGTTCATTTACGTCTGCAGGATGTCTAATAAATAAAGAAGATATAAGCACACCTGACACCCGGCTGAGGCTTCAGACTTTGGCACAATCACGAGGCTGTACCGTCGAATAAACTGTTCCAACCTGTCATTTTTGACGGGCTTTTATACGAGTAAACTAATAAGACAGATGGATAGACGGACGGACCAATTGCTTAACCCCATTTTTCGTCTCGTGGGCAAGGCAATTAAAAGATTATTGTATCAAGATCCGGATCTTCACCAAAATCACTTTGTCCATGTCACACACCCAAACTGTCCTCCAAATTTTGTCACAATCAATCCATAACTTTCCTCGTGTTGTTTACAGGCAGTGTGTTACAAACCTATGACAGATGGCACCATAATATTGAGTTTATGCTCCAAGTGGAAAACATCCTGTTGAAACAAGGGTAATAGACAGTAATTAAGAAAAATAAAAAATTCGATAAATTTTAAAAGGGTTCTTCTGGCTAAACAGTTGCAATATCTCCTTATATTTGGCATGAGCTTAGCAGAGCTACAGCCCACTACATCTCTGATGAAGGCCAACAAGCCCAAAACACATGTCCATGGATGTTCCCTCTCTGGGGTGGACTTGTCTCTAAAATTGAGAATTTAACTCTCTTCCTGTTATTGGCTGCAGTACAATCCCAAAGATGATGTATGGGGGCTGAAGCTCATGCCTAACAGTCGCAGCCTATGCAACTGTTTAGCCCGAAGAGCCTTTTTAAAATTTAGATTGTTCCTGCCTGCTCCCAGAATTATTTTGTGCCCCACCGCCAAGTTAATAATGTGTGGCAGGCAGTTCCTGTTGGTCAGGTACCCACTACAGTGATGTGGTTTAATCTCGACATATATATATACTCATGAATCAAGGTATCCCTCAATAGTACCCTTCAATGAAGTAGGTCCTGGTGTGGACAGAATCATCATCATCATCACATTCATTTTAACAACCTTTCCCCCTAGTTTTAGGGGATTGGAGTGGACATAACGATAAAGAAATTCCAAAATCATCCGTGCTTCATGGGGTCAAGCAGATAATTGCTGCATTGGTCAAGCAGATATATGCGACTCAATTGTGAAATGCCAAAACAAGAACAACTCACCATTCCAAAGCATGTGGCTGAGTCATTCATAAACAGGCACTCTGGGTCACATGGCAAGCAGACAGAGCCATTTTCAAATTCTCGAAATGGCCTGTCATGGAAAAAAGAGGTAGACATCATCTGTAACATTCACAGCAAACGTTTCCTTTGCATTAGCATTCCCATGTTTGAAGGTGGTCCAGGATTTTTTTTCACAACCGAAGCTACATCCAAAATATGGTGAAAATGTTGATCTACTAAAAATATAATTATACCCCATATACACATGATTCTGGTAATGCCTCTTCATTTGCTAATTACACGAATAATAATCATAAATAATAATACAGAGAAAATTAAAACGAAAAAAAGAAACAAAGCAAAAAGGTGCCTTCAAAGATTGTGTTTGAGCATGTCAAATTAAGTTTCCTAAAGAAAAGTTTGATACTAAAGTATTTAAGAAGTAACAAAAGAGAAGAGAAAACTTACTGGACAGGGACATTCAACAAAATAATAGGAATAAGAGGGAGAAGTGCTTTGCAACATATGTCTCCTAACAGTCCCAATGAACTTGTTCCAAACAAAAAGGGCATAACTTTGTGAAAAATTGGCAAAACGGCCAGAAACTCTAACGTGTTCTGTGACTTATCATAATAAAGTAATGTACCAACTTTCAGTTGAACATGTTATAGGATATAGGAGAAAATGCAGAAACCCACAGGTAGGACAGACGGACAGACGGACAGACAGACAGACGAAGAGCAAACTTCTAGTCCCCTCGGGGAGGCGGACTAGTAAATATTGCATGGTAATGTTATCCCAGGTCAGATAATATCAGTCAATATTATCTTATAAGCAGGATAACTTAACAAATACTGATTGCATTAAAGTTTGAAATGTCACAAATAATACTTCAGACCACTGTAAACATGCATTTTGTAACTCCAAATTATTTTCTCCAGCATCTGAGATTGAAGCAGGCACTTGTATGTATAAGAGTACACTGCCAGAATAAAATAAAATCAACGACTCAAACGTTACAAATGTATTTACAATTAATGGAATTAACTTTACACAATAAAGCAAAAAACAACTACTTTGTTATTTGGTATTTCCTTCATGATTAACAGGCAGTGATTGCCACAACACAATCAATTTGGCTCGAAATCAGTATTTTAAAAATACAGCCTGTTGTATGTTTTACCATGGCCGTGTTAATTGTTTTAGCCTATTTGGCAGGTGAAAGTGAAATGCTTCTTTCTGGAGGGGTTTCTGGCAGATACAACAAGACATTCACAATGAAAGCAGTCGATAAGATCCTGGAACAGACGTTCGATGCCAGCAAGATAGACGTATCTCTGTGTTCACGCAGAGAACATAAATATGTGAACGAGGTGAGTGATCATTCATTCCGTTGGAATTGTAATCCTTCGGTAAACGTTTGATTCAGCTGGATTGAGCATTGAAAACACACTCCTTTCAATGAGATCACTCAATATGGAAATCTCTACCATCTGTACTCCAGAAAGGCATTGTCATGGGACTTTAAAAATGTGAGAGGCTTTAAAAATGTTCTGAAAATGTGTTGTGCAAATAATGAAAGATTTAAGCTCATTCCCTGACATGAGGTAAACAAGGAGAAAAAAAAAAACATTGAAATGTCATAGCCCCCGTGGTTTTAGTAATTTTACTGTGTGGAGTTAAAGGGTGCCCGTCGGCCATCTTTCGTTGGATTACAAAATAAAATCTTCTGCATATGTATACTCTCATGTATTGTTTTTTGCCAAGTTTGAAGAAAACTGGTCCATACATGTCCGAGAAAAGTTTGGGAACAGGTTTAAGTAACAAAATGGCCACCAGTCGGCCATCTTGGATCTGATCTCGAAACAAAACGACGTGCATATGTAAGCCATCATTCATTATCTGTGTGCAACTTTGAACAAGATCAGTAAATGCATGTCCGAGAAATGGTTGAGGAACAACACATGGCGACGAGGATAAACCTTCGGAGGAAACTTTAATTGCCCGTGGCATTCACCCAGTTGGTGAAATTCTCCGATTTTTTGTTTGTTTACCTGCTTCTTCACGAAGGAATCCATGATGACGTCATATGGCCGCATCAATGAATTCAATGCCCATGGGGGTGATTGGAATACGTATGCTGAACGTTTGGAGTTCTACTTCGAGGCGAATGGTATCTCGGACGAGCGACAGATAAAAGCAGTCCTACTGTCGGTATGTGACGCAGAGACATTCACGTTGTTGAAGAATTTGGCCACGCCCAGGCCCATTAGGGACCTGACATATTCGGAACTCGTGGAAGCTCTAATAGATCACTGCATCCCAACCCTGTCAGTTATTGTCCAACGTTTCAATTTCTATATGAGCCGTCAAGCAACAGGACAGTCAATTTCCGAATTTATTGCAGAGCTTAAGAAGCTTTCACACTTCTGCGAGTGTGGTGACATGCTCCAGGACATGCTGCAGGACCTGCTTGTTGTTGGTGTTATGGATGATCGCATACGGCGCCGCCTGTTAACCGGACAGACATTGAAATTTACGACAGCCAAGGACATTGCCATTGGCATTGCCATGGAGAGTGCGAACAAAAACGTTGCTAACTAACATCAGCATCACTCGCTCTTCATACGTAACGGAAAATTAATCCCAGACCCGGACGTTCATCACAAATGAGTTATGGGAGCAACAGGTGTCATCGCTGTGATGGTAGGCATTCACCAGATGAATGTCGCTACAAAAATGCCACATGCCATTTCTGCCACAAGAGTGGCCATATCGCTCCAGCTTGTCTCTCCCGCAAACATGAAGAGAACGCGAGTGGTACAAAGATACACCTCATTGGTTCGGAGTTGTATGCTGACAAGGCAACGTCTGCTTCTGGTGAAACCTCCGAGATGCACGATGCACAGCACATATTTCAAGTCTTCTCTAAAAACAGAGCAGAACCTCTGCTAGCTCTAGTTGGTATCAACAATCGATGTTTGGAAATGGAGGTTGAGACAGGTGCCGCTATTTGGCTCATCAGCCGAGCTGCTTTCAACAACCTGTGGCGTGAACCTCACCGACCCAAATTGCACCGGACGTCCCATCTGCTCTCTACCTACACCAGTGAACAGATCAAATCCTGTGGAACTTGTGACATCAACGTGACTTACGGCAATCGTAAGTTCAACCTACCCCTGATCGTCATCCCAGGTGATGGACCATCATTACTCGGTAGGAACTGGTTGGAGGTAATTCAACTCAACTGGAAGCAGATTCATAAATTTTTTGCAACCAATGCATCAAAACCACTTGAAGCAGTCCTGGCCAGATATCCAGACATCTTCAGCGATGAGCTCGGTACTTTTCGGGGTTGCTCCGCCAAACTCAACATTGACAAAGATGCTAAACCAATTTTCTGCAAGGCTCGACCAGTTCCTTTTGCTCTGCGCGAAAAAGTTCACAAAGAGCTCGATCGACTCCAGGAACCTGGGATCATTGAGCCAGTTCAATACTCAAATTGGGCTGCACCTGTTGTCCCCGTTGTCAAAGCTTATCACTCGATTCGTCTTTGTGGTGACTATAAAATGACAGTCAACAGATGCTCAGCACTAGACAACTATCCAATCCCACAGATTGATGATTTGTATGCCAAGTTGTGGAGGCCAAAGTTTCAGCAAACTCGACCTCAAGTCAGCATATCTTCAACTTCTTCTCGAGGAAGAATCGAAGCAATACCTGACAATCAACATGCACCGTGGCCTGTACAAATACCACCGACTAAGTTTTGGGGTGAAGTCTGCCCCAGGGATATATCAGCGTTGTATGGACAGTTTGTTTGCTGCAGAACGGCACGTTGCGGTTTATCAGGATGATATCCTGGTCACCGGTTCAAGAGAAGCCGAGCATCTACACAACCTAGAGGGAGTCTTGAAAAAGCTATCAGACTCCGGCCTCCATTTAACACTCGACAAGTGTGAGTTCATGGCGCCATCAGTAACATACCTGGGCCACATAATTGATGCTCAATGCCTACATCCAACCAAGGATAAAGTCAGAGCGATCAAGGATGCACCAGCTCCAAGAGACGTGATGGAACTGAAGGCATGCTGCAATACTACAGCCGCTACATCCCAAACATATCCAAAGTTTTGGGTCCTCTCTATCACCTGCTGAAAAAAGGAGTCTCATGGAACTGGGGTACTACACAACAAGCTGCTTTCCAGAAGTCAAAGGACCTGCTCCAAACGTCAAACGTACTAGTTCACTATGATCCTGATAAGGACGTCGTACTGACGTGTGATGCTAGTCAGTACGGTGTGGGGGCAGTGCTGTCTCATGTTATGCCTGATGGTTCAGAGAAACCAGTAGCATTTGCCTCCAGGACTTTATCTCCTGCAGAAAAGAATTATAATCAGTTGGACAAGGAAGGTTTAGGAATCATCTTTTGAGTCAAAAAGTTCCACCAATACCTATTTGAACGACACTTTGTTGTCTATACTGATCACAAACCACTGATTAGCCTGTTTGGTTCAACCAAGGCAATATCCGACATGCTACCACCCAGGATTATACAATGGTCGTTGCTACTCGCTGCTTACGACTACCGCATTCAGTATAAACCCAGATATGCCATTGTTAACGCAGATGCCATGAGCTGTCTACCATTGCCCGATTTGGTCGCCAACCCACGGTTACCTGGCAGTGTGATCGCCTTGATGGATCATCTGGAGGACTCTCCCATCGAAGCCAACCATATTTGCACCTACACAAGACGTGATCCAGTCCTTTCGAGAGTTCTCCAAGCCATACAGCTTGTATGGCATTCGCTACCTGATGGGGATCCTGCCTATGTTCCTTACGTGGCACGTAAAAATGAACTGATTGTGGACAGCAGTTGCATATTGTGGGGATGCCGTGTAGTGATTCCACAACATCTGCGTTCCAGGGTAATGGAGGAACTTCATGAGTGTCATCCCGGAATAGTCAAGATGAATTCACTGGCTAGGAATTATGTATGGTGGCCAAATCTAGACACTGATATTGAACAGTGTGTTCAACATTGCTATCCCTGCCAAAGCACCAGGAATGCACCAGCGAAGGCAGCGCTGCATCCCTGGGAATGGCCCACCGAACCGTGGCATCGAGTTCATCTTGACTATGGTGGACCAGTGAACGGGCAGATGCTACTCATCATCACTGATGCCCATTCAAAGTGGATTGACACTTACACAACACATGGCACTACATCAGCTGGAACAAAAGAGAAACTGAGACGTTGTTTTGTTCCACACGGCTTGCCCAATGTTATAGTTGGTGATAATGGTACATGTTTCTCGATCTCGGAATTCGCTGAATTCACACGCAGGAATAGTATCAGACAAAAATATGTCAGTCCACAACACCAAGCTTCCAATGGCCTGGCTGAACGTTCAGTTGGAGTCATCAAGTCCGGACTACGCAAACTGCAGGACGGAAACCTTGAAACCAGGCTCTCACGTCTGCTCCTCAAGTATCGTACTACACCTCATGGTACAACAGGAGAAACACCATCAGAATTACTGATGAAACGACATCTAAGGACCAACCTGGACCGTCTGAAACCAGATATGGCTTCTCGAGTGTACCAGAGCCAACTTAACCAGAAGTTGCATCAGGGCAAGTCAGCAATGAGCTGCTCACTTCACACTGGGGATCCAGTGTTCTCCCACAACTTTGGTGCAGGTGCTGTTTGGTTGCCTGGCGATGTCATAGACAAACCTGGGCCACTGTCGCATACAATACGCTTGCATGATGGGCGGGTTGTCCGTCGACACCAGGACCACGTTGTCTACCGTCACTGCAGCGCTATCGAACCTCCAGTACTGCCTGTCGTTATGCCGGTGCCTAAGCAGCAACAATCCATTGTTGTGCCTGCACCTGAGAATGTCGTGCCTCTAACAGGTGTCTCTGATCCACTCATGCCTGAAATCGATGCTGCCGTTCCACCTGCAGGCAGTGATGTTGCCTTTCCTGCGTTCCTGCCATGCAGCTCAGCCAGAAACAATGACACCAACACTCCTGCATACCTGCCACGCCGATCAACCAGAATCAGGAAATGTCCTGATCGTATGGACCTCTAGATGTGGCAGTCAAAGTCATCTTGTTGCATAGGGGTAGCTCGTCCCTGACTCTTCAAGTTGGGTTATTGTAGTTTTCCTAAACTTCAAGTTGTGTTGTTTTAGTTTTTATAAACTTAGCACCATTTTGTGTTGATTCACTTTTGCCAAAATATTACTCATGGTTTTCACAATTGACATTGTCACTTTTTTTTCAAATTTGATACAAAAATGTTGCATATGGACTTTTGGTAATCACCCAGCTAAAAGGGGGAGATGTGATGTATGCCACATCTACACCTCAACGTCGACAACATATAACAAGCGGATACGGATGTACAGGTCGCTTCCAGGTTGACGGGCCCGGGAAGCGGCGTTTTTCTTGCTGCTCGCACAATAAAAGCCACTCTGAATTTGGCTGAATTGGTATTCTTTTGGTGGAACAACACACATCCTTTCCAAATGCTGAACATCAAGCAAGTGTTTGGTCTAACTTGGACGGGGTTCGAAACGTCGACCTCCAAAACTCAGAGCAGATGCTCTAACCATTTAAAGAAACAGTGGAAAGTGGCAGACCATGAGCAGAGATGTATGTGTGTGAGACTGTGAACGTGACACTCAAAATATAGTTGGGATCAGTGGAGACTGTTAATGTCAGTCATTGAAAATCGATACATTGAGGCCATTGTGCATGAAATAAGTGGATTATTATGTTCAGATATCAAATCTATCGTGTCTCCTGAGCAAAAGCATGTGGAAGATTTAAATGCCATGCTGTTTGGCTAAGTTCAAGAAAGCACTGTTGCAGTTTCTCATAAAGGAATGGCAGGGAAAACTACAGTCACATGAAAAAGTAAGTACACCCCATGTAAAGTTTTGACTTTTTCAACATATTTCAACATACAGCTATTTGATCTTCATTTCAACAATATTGATAGATAAAGGTGATATAATACAACAAATATCATGAAACATTTACATTTTGTAGTCCATTGTATAATTTAAATAAACATAAATGCAAATTTCGCATGTGGAAAAAGTAAGTACACCCTTGGCTCTGATCGGTGGTATTGCCCCCTTTGGCAGAAACAACCTCAAGTAGGCGTTTCTTATAACTATCTACCAGTCTCTGACATCGACTGGGAGAAATTTTTGCCCACTCCTCCATGCAGAATTCTTTCAGCCGTGCGATGTTTGAGGAGTCTCTTGCATGCACAGCTCGTTCCAAATCCCCCCACAACATCTCGATGGGATTTAGATCCGGGCTTTGACTTCGCCATTCCAGAACCCTCCATTTCTTTCTTTTCAGCCATTCCTTGGTGGATTTACTGGTATGTTTAGGGTCATTGTCATGTTGCAAGGTCCACCTTCGGCTGAGCTTCAACTTTCCGACAGGTGGCCTCACATTATCCTCAAGCACCCTCTGGTACAATAAAGAATTCATAGTGGATTCTATGATGGTGAGCTGCCCAGGCCCCGATGCAGCAAAGTTGCCCCAAACCATAATGTTTCCACCACCATGCTTTACAGTTGGTATCAGGTTCTTGTGGTCAAATGCTGTCTTTGGTTTCGCCAAACATGTCTTCTGGTACAGTGGCCAAATAGCTCTACCTTTGACTCATCTGTCTAGAGCACATGTACGAGGATGACTAGTACGAGGTATAAGATGATGCCGTCCAAATGGAAGACGACCCCATTGTGGCCTGCAACCATGACACTTGACACCTACATTTGGCTGGTTTTGGTATGTGAAGTACTGTACATATGGATGTGATAGAGTCGTCGTCGTCATCTTCCTTTGAATGCAGCACGTGGCTGCGAGGTAGCAGCAAAATTGTGAGACTCACCAAGATGGAAACACTTTTGTCATATCAACTTCAATCGATGTTCCCATTATTCTCCTCACACATAACTACATCATACCTTCTGACTTGTAGATGCTACAATACATACCAACATTAGACAGTTATACACATGGATCCAGCCACCAAGTGGACATGGGGCTAGAGTTGTACATTCTTATCTCAGGATCATATTGTTACGTGGTCCTCCCGGTAACTACCTGGTCTTGGTGACCCCCGGACCGTGGGAGGGACCCCGCCCGAAAGATATATGGTTTATACGCTTTCGTAACGCAATCAATATGAATTCCGGTCAAGAAGAAACCCCACACCAAGGATCCGGAATAATCAATAATATATTCACTGAGCAATCAACAACCATCAACAATGCACAATCAATATTACAACCATGTGAACTCATCTACACAAACTCTAAGATGGCCATCTTAATCTTATACATTCCTCACGTGAGCCCCACTCCTGACTCCCTCCGTGGTCAATGTCTCTCCTCTCCGCACACGGGCGGTTGAACGAGCCCCGGGCGGACGTGCTCTAAACGTGCCGTCTCGGACTGGGGCCGCGACTGCAGCGCACCTCCTTGCCAAGCCACGGGGCAAACCCAGCGCGGCGTCCAACGTGCGCGAGGCCCCAAGTCCGACCCTTACGCGTCCTTGTAGATGGGCAAAAACCCAGCGCGGCTTCCGACGCGAGCGAGGCCCAACGTGCGGACCCGTACGCGTCTTTGTAGACGGGGCAAAACCCAGCGCGGCTTCCGACGCGAGCGAGGCCCAACGTGCGGACCCGTACGCGTCTTTGTAGACGGGGCAAACTGTCCCGGACGCTTGGTTTCGTGCACGAACTCACGGTGACTGGACGTGTCAAAAGGTATTTACCGCCCAGGTAACTCCTCTCGCCAGACGTTTCGCAACGGCGCGTTTTCCGCGCAGCGTAAGGTCGATTCCACCTTCTCGTCGTCGCGGGGCGAGGAAGAAGAAGCCGTTCTTTTTTCTCCTCGTGTCTTTTTTTCTTCCGTTTCCGGCCACTGGTTCCGAAGGGCTCCTGACCCTCCCATCACAACAACCCTTAATATAATACACACGGATAAGCAACCTGAATGGTAATTTACATACATTCACCTAAATATGTAACACTCCCCCCCTTCAAGAAAGAAAGTTTGAACCCAGCGAAAACTTTCTTTGCCGGCCAATTTGGAGAAACAAACCAGATCACTCAACCCCCCCCACATTATCAGTTCCCCCTGGGCACAGTTATCACTTAAAAATAAAGCCAGTTAAGCCACTCGATAGCACTTTTCCGGGAGGCCAAGCCGAGTATTCACTACATGGATGCCTTTAGGAACGCGGAGTTCACGGTTAGTCCGTGCAGGAAAGTTCTCTACATGGGCGCCTTGAGGAACGTGGAGTTCACGGTTAGTCCGTGCAGGAAAGTTCTCTACATGGGCGCCTTGAGGAACGTGGAGTTCACGGTTAGTCCGTGCAGGAAAGTTCACTACATGGACGCCTTTAGGAACGGCGTTCACGGTTAATTCGTGTAGGAATCTTGGCTCGGTGGCTCCGCCGCCTTCAGTGCTTCAACTTCTCAGAACGTCCCTAATAATTAGGGTGGGACCACTGGTCCCTGTAGTCCCCTGAATACCGGTCTTCTTCTCGGCCACTACTTTGCCAATTCTTCCTTCGGGAGCGGCCGTAACTCAGGGAGCCTCCATAATAATATTGACTGCGGCCACCACCAAAACTACCGCCCAGTTGTCCTCTCCTGTAGACCTCTCGACGCCTACGAAATGCCTTCCCTACTGTTATGGTCCGACCCTCCAAATCCTTGCCATTCCAATTCTTCTCTGCCTCTCTGGCGTCTTTTGTGCTGGCAAACGTGACAAAGCCGAACCCTCTTGACTGTTGCGTTTCCCAGTCTCTTACCAACCGCACTTCCACCAGCGGCCCATATCTGTTGAAGACAGAGGTCAGAACTTCTTCCTCTGTTTTGAAGTTCAGTCCCCCTACAAATAACTTGGCACTTTTGTCACCATCCCGAGCTGGTGTGGTGTTATTTTCCCTGCTGGGCTCTTTATCAACCCTCAGGTTACCATAAACTTGACCCCCGGCCAAATCATTCCCGAGAACCACAGATACACCCTCTACAGGAAACGTGGCTTGTAAACCGACGGTGACCGGTCCTGACACCAAATCGGACTCCAACTGGATGACCTGAAGGGGAGCACTAACACCGCCCCCGATCCCCTGTAAACGAACACCATCCCCCGTTGCCGTCTCCTCGGACCATGGCAAAATGCCTTCAAGCATTAAAGATTGATGGGCCCCTGTGTCTCTCAATATCCTAACCGGTCTCCGGTTAGTCGAGGCTCCATCCAGTGACACAAACCCCTCGGAAATAAATGGTTGGTAACCCTCTTGATGGCGATTTCTTACGCTAGCCATCGCATTCGGAGTTGTAATAGTCGGACTCCGCTCTGGGTTGTCCCTTTTCATGAGGTAACAACTGGACATCAAGTGTCCAGGTTTTTTGCAAAACGCGCAAGTAGGCCCGGAGGAAAAACTCGGGGTCTGCCTCGGGCCCCCCGAACTATAAGTTTGTCTTGGGCCCGCATCCCTCTGATTTCGAACCGGTGGGGTATCATAGTTGTCCCCATAATCATCTCGAGGCCGCCGCCATGTATGGTCGTTCTCCGCACCTGCTGTTCCCCACCTCCCCTGCGGAGATCTAGGCGAGGAGTTAGGTTCGTGGACCCCTATTCGGTGGGTTAAGGCATAATCATCTGCCATGGTGGCTGCGTCCCACAACTTTGGTACCTTCTTTTCCTGCAGGTACACTTTGATGTCCTCGTGGACACACTGCTGGAATTCCTCCACCAGGATCAAGTCCCGCAATGTCTCGAAGTCTTTCCCGACTCCTTTTGACTCACACCACCGATCAAACATGTTTTCTTTCACTCTGGCAAACTCCACATGGGTCTCACTCTCCCTCTTCCTGGCATTCCTGAATTTTTGCCTGTAAGCTTCCGGAACCAACTCATAGGCCTTGAGGATGTGCTTCTTCAGTACCTCATAATCTGCACATTGGTCCATTGGTAGCGCCGAATAAATTTCCTGAGCTTTCCCCACCAGCACACTTTGCACGAGTATGGTCCATGCCTCCTCCGGCCAGTTTAATTGTCGAGCCACTTTCTCAAAGTGTGGAAAAAATTTCGCGACTTCTTTTTCACTGAACGGTGGAACCAGCCTCACATGTCTGCCCACATCCCAGGTTTTCTGGTTAGGTGTCGACCCCGTCAGCAAGGGTGGTGCCTCTCCCCGTTCTCTCATTAACTCCAGCTCCTTGAATTTGATTTCTTGCTGAAGCTGCATGTCACGTTCCTTTAATTCCCTTTCCGCTTTTCTCTCCTCTGCTTCGAGGTCCCTTGCAGCTCTCCTTTCCTCTGCTTGTTCCTTTTCTCTTCTTTCCTGGAGTTCTCGTTCCACTCTCCTTTCCTCTGCTTGCTTCTCTTCTCTCCTCTCTTCTGCTTTCCTTTCCTCTTCTGCTCTTTCCTTTTCTGCTTTCCTTTCTTCTTCTGCTCTTTCCTTTTCTGCTTTCCTTTCTTCTTCTGCTCTTTCTTTTTCTGCTTTCCTTTCTTCTTCTGCTCTTTCCTTTTCTGCTTTCCTTTCTTCTTCTGCTAACCTTTCCTGGAGTTCTCGTTCCACTCTCCTTTCTTGTGCTTGTTTCTCTTCTCTTCTCTCTTCTGCTTTCCTTTCTTCTTCTGCTCTTTCCTTTTCTGCTTTCCTTTCCTCTTCTTTTATCCGTTCCTGGCTCCGTAATTGCAACTCCAGTTTCCGGAGCTCAACGTCTTCTGGTTCTTCGGGTAGCCACTCCCAGGCTAACTCGTCCCATGTTCCTAATCCCACCATAGATTGTATCACCGTGGCCTGCAACTCTGCCTTCCTCAAATTAGTTCGGACCTCCAAGTTAAAATGTTTGGCCAATTTCAAGAGATCCGACTTTAGCAACGCTCGGAACTGTGCCTCACTCGGGGTTACCCCAAAGTTCTGTGCCACAAACGCCATGGTGCCTATCGTTAACACCTGTTAACCTTCACCCCAAGACTTTCCCCAATTTCTCAAAAAAAAATATTACCAATTAATAATTAATTAATAAATTTTAATTACCAAAAATATTATTATTTTATTATTTTATACACTTTTAGATCCCGGACGTAGACCCAATTGCGAAACCGCAAATCGTAATTTGGACGAGCCCCCAATTCTGTTACGTGGTCCTCCCGGTAACTACCTGGTCTTGGTGACCCCCGGACCGTGGGAGGGACCCCGCCCGAAAGATATATGGTTTATACGCTTTCGTAACGCAATCAATATGAATTCCGGTCAAGAAGAAACCCCACACCAAGGATCCGGAATAATCAATAATATATTCACTGAGCAATCAACAACCATCAACAATGCACAATCAATATTACAACCATGTGAACTCATCTACACAAACTCTAAGATGGCCATCTTAATCTTATACATTCCTCACGTGAGCCCCACTCCTGACTCCCTCCGTGGTCAATGTCTCTCCTCTCCGCACACGGGCGGTTGAACGAGCCCCGGGCGGACGTGCTCTAAACGTGCCGTCTCGGACTGGGGCCGCGGCTGCAGCGCACCTCCTTGCCAAGCCACGGGGCAAACCCAGCGCGGCGTCCAACGTGCGCGAGGCCCCAAGTCCGACCCTTACGCGTCCTTGTAGATGGGCAAAAACCCAGCGCGGCTTCCGACGCGAGCGAGGCCCAACGTGCGGACCCGTACGCGTCTTTGTAGACGGGGCAAAACCCAGCGCGGCTTCCGACGCGAGCGAGGCCCAACGTGCGGACCCGTACGCGTCTTTGTAGACGGGGCAAACTGTCCCGGACGCTTGGTTTCGTGCACGAACTCACGGTGACTGGACGTGTCAAAAGGTATTTACCGCCCAGGTAACTCCTCTCGCCAGACGTTTCGCAACGGCGCGTTTTCCGCGCAGCGTAAGGTCGATTCCACCTTCTCGTCGTCGCGGGGCGAGGAAGAAGAAGCCGTTCTTTTTTCTCCTCGTGTCTTTTTTTCTTCCGTTTCCGGCCACTGGTTCCGAAGGGCTCCTGACCCTCCCATCACAACAACCCTTAATATAATACACACGGATAAGCAACCTGAATGGTAATTTACATACATTCACCTAAATATGTAACAATATGCTTATACTGGATGTGACTAGAGGGGCAGTTTGGTACGAAAGGTAGAGTTAATCACCTTCCTTTAGAGAAATCCCTTGCTGTTATCCTAGAAATGCTCTTACCACTATACCAGCAAGACCTTTGGCAGTAAGGGAACGCATTTATTCCAGGAAGATGGAACCACATGCCATATGTCCAGAATCACTTCTGCTTGGAAGAGATGGAGTGAGCTGTGCACAGCTTCTTGCCTGGACACAATGGGTCCTGACATGAATGCATTTCCTTTGCATCTAGTTGCATCAAAGACTGCCATGCCTGTTTATACTTTCTTTTTAATGTCACCATTCTCAATGGAGCAAGGAATATTTCATGCCAGTTCTGAGAAGGTGAGGCAAATTTATATTCCGGAGTAAAAGGTCTGATGTACATTGTGTTCTCTTTTCCGAGATGTTCAAATTTATCTTTCACCAAGGAGAAATAAATTGCAATTCATCACTTAAAGGTTATTGGCTCTTCTTGGAACATGATCTGTCTGCACTCCCAATGGCAAGCTGAGTTATTATCATTGAAAGACAGCTGTTAGTGCCTACCATTAGAGTTTGCAATCGCATTAACAGACACATACACATTCCAAGCTAAACTAGAGCAATGCGATTGTGTTGCCAATATGCCTCCACGTAGTCCCCACCCATGACAATGGGTAGATGCCCTCGTTTACTGTCCTAAAAATGAACAAGTTTTACTTAAATCCCTTCAACTGTTTTGAAGTGTCACATTTTTACCACAGGACAGGTTTCACATCGATCGTTGAAGCGTTTTTGGAGAAGGGATTTTTTTTAAATATTGACTTTCAAGCTAATATGACTGCCAAACCACGTAGCATATGACATCAAAAATGTACACTCTGCATATGTATGGGTAGGGGATCACGTTTGTGAAGTTTCGTGTTGATCGGATAAGGTTCATTTTTTTATCCAAGATGGCTGCCAAAACACGTGACCTACGTCATCATTTTCAAACTATATGCAACAATGGTGTTAGATTAAATTTGTAAAACTTCACATTTAGAGGGTAAGAGGTTTCAGAGATATAATTATTCAATATTTTCCTGCAATCCAATATGGCTGCCAAACCAATGTGACCTATGATTTCATAAATTTTATATTTCAATACAAATGGGTCATTGATTATGTGCATGCAATTTCAGATTTTTAAGATAAGGCATTCGATGAAAACATTTGTGGCTGGTATACCACTTCACTGATGATGTCGTCATCATCATCATGCTTTTGTTGCCCATTGGGAGTACCTAACAATGTGCCAAGTTTCAAATTTTTCCATTCAGCGGTTTCTGAGAAATAATTTTTTAATCATATGCGTTTAATCAAAGATTGCTGCCATACCATGTGCCCTATGACATCACAATAATTATCATAAAAACATTATACATGGGTGTCGATCCTTCCCTCAAAGTTTCACCTCAATCGGACATGTCGTTGCTGAGAAAAACGAGGTTTATCCCATACGGACGGATGCACGGACGGACTCATGTACAGACGGATGTACGACTGTACGTACGGACGTACGGACAACCCGAAAACATAAAGCCTCCAGCCACCTTCGGGGGCGGAGGCATAAAAAGCTCGTCGGTTCACAAGCAGAAATATTTATTCATAGAAGAAATTAACAGAATGTTGATCGAGGTGTGCTCACCACTGTATGAAGCTATTGTTTCAGGTGTTATCCCTTTGGCGGATCAAAAGAGCAACGGTCGGTTGCTTTTTTTGCTCCTGCGAAACTGTTAATGTCCAAAACTTCAGCTTCTCACTGCTTCCCACAGTGGTGAGCATACTTCGATCAACGTTCTGTCAATAATAGTTCAGGTTTTGAAATCAAGCGTTCATCGATTTTACTACCTGTCTGTGGATGCAACTCAACACGAGCCTTCATGGGAAATACTAGTACCTCATTCCCCATTGTCTTTAGTAATATTGCATTGCTACTTTCATTGTTAGTCTATCTTCTATCACATTTGGATACTCATCCCTTGCTCTTTCTATTCATCCATATTTACCTCTCCCTTTCTTATTCCATTCTCTCCCTCCCCTCTTCTGTTTTTTTCTACCATGTACTGATGGGAATGGGTGATGACGGGAATGGTTGAGCTGGAGGTGATGCTCTGGATTGCAGTGGACTTCAACGAACATGTGGGAGTAGCGGAACCGGGTGAAGAGG
This sequence comes from Myxine glutinosa, assembly GCF_964187855.1. Classification (NCBI taxonomy): domain Eukaryota; kingdom Metazoa; phylum Chordata; class Myxini; order Myxiniformes; family Myxinidae; genus Myxine; species Myxine glutinosa. The sequence continues at coordinate 137,247,355 of NC_136266.1, read as the reverse complement.
AATGCATTGGTGAATTTGGTTGGGGAATGAGGAATAGAGAGGGTCAAGAGCTTGTGGCAAGGGGTTCGATCCAGCCATAGCTGGTAAGATCTTTCAGAAGCTGGACAGTCACAAAATTACTTTTAGGAGAGGACAGCATAGAATGGAACTGGATTTGTTGGAAGTGAGGAAGCAACAGTTGTGGAGGGTCAAGGATCGCAAGGAGTGGCAAGAAAGCATGTTAACACCCAGCACAAGCCTGTGGTGTTTGTTATACGCATAAAGAAAAGGGGGGAAGTTAAGAGCAGGGGTCAGAAGATGATTAGGTGGGGAAAGTGCAGGGACAACACCCTCATGGATTAAAAGGAGAAGACAAGGGCCAGGTATAAGCAACTTAGCAAAGAAGTCAAAGGTTTGGAGGAGGAGTGGAGGAAACATCGAGAGGCGATTAAGGGAATTGCAGAAGTTTTGTGTGTAAGAACATCAAGAAAGGGTACATCGTGTGGCCCTGAATGGGTTTCTCTCATCTCCTCTACCTGTTCAGGCTGGAGTTCCCCAAGGTAGTGTTCTGGGCCCTGTGCTTTTTCTGGTCTTCATCAATGATCTCTCTGACTCTCTTGAAAATCCTCTCTATCTCTTTGCTGACGACTCTACTCTCTGTCGCTCCATTCCTCATCCCTCAGATCGGCAGTCTGCAGCCTCCTCACTCTCTGCAGACCTGGACAAAATCACAGACTGGGCAAACAAATGGAACATGTCTTTCAATCCTGATAAATCTCACACTCTTACGATGTCTCTCCGAAAAGACCGACTGGAAAACCCTCCCATCCACTTTCTGAATAATCCTCTCCAAGAAGTTCTGTCACTCAAGCTTTTGGGTCTCACTATTTGCCATGATCTTTCCTGGGAAAACCACATTTCAAATCTGGCCTCCAAAGCCAGTCGCCGACTGGGCATCCTCCGTCATGCGAAGTCCTTCCTTGGCACACCTGAGCTCCTCACCACATACAAGGCTTTCAACCGCAGCTCTATGGAATACTGCTCTCCCCTCTGGTCTGGTGCTCCTGCCTCACACCTAGCCCGTCTTCACGCTGTTGAAACCAAAGCGTTCAGAATCATTGGAATCTCCCGCGATGAAGCTAACTCCAAGGGCCTTTCACTCACTCACCGCAGGCAGGTTGGTGGTCTTTCCGTCTTCTACCGACTCCTCTCTGGCCTTGCCCCCCCAGCCCTCTCTGGGCTCTGTCCCCCAAATATTCCTACAGGTCGCACAAGATCTGCCTGCAAGCCTCTTATGGTTAAACTGCCAAAATCAAGACTTTCTGCTCACCTTCACTCCTTCATTCCTCTTTTCTCCCGCCTCTGGAACAAACTCCCTCACTCTCTTCAATCCCACTCCACCCTCCAGGTCTTTAAAACAGCTGTTCACCACCATCTCTTATCCTCCCCCATCCAAAACCTTGATCTTTTCTAACCCCGCTAATTTCGGTCCCCTTGTGTTTTATACTTCTCCCACCCCCCCCCCCCCCCTTCCCACGCCTCCTGCCCCCAAGCCCTCTCCCTCCCACACTTCTCCCTGCTCTCAAATGTTGTGGTTGTGTGCTTCCCCTTCTCTCTCCATCTTGTCTTCCGCTCCCTCTTTTTGTATATTTTGTTTGTCTGGTTGATTTGTTTGTGAAGTAAATGTTAGCTCTTTCACGAGCCTCGATTCAGTATACAAAAGAAGAAAGAAAAAAAAAAATCGTCCATTTGGGACAAAATCAGGTATGGTGGATAGGAGGAAGTAGTTGGCAAGAAGGATGAGATTTGGAAGAGGATCGAGGTAGAGGGAACAACAGGATGCAGGGTTGCTGCACCTGTGTGGGGCAGCAATGAGAGTGATGGATAAGACAAGGAATGATATGGGAGAGGAGGTGTGCAACAAATTGGAAGAGGATGGTGGGAAGAAAATGATCTATAAATTGGCTCGTGTCAGGGATGAGAATAGTTAGGACATTAAGAGAAGTGCAATTACGGATGGTGGTGGTAGGCTGGTGACAGAGAGGGGGGCAGTATTGAAGGTATGGGAAGGTTATTTCAAGGAGCTGTGAAACTGGGGAGGAAGAAACGGCGAGCTGGAGCTTTTGTGTTATGTAGAGGGCAAAGTGGAGCTAAAGAGGATGAAGAAGAGAAGAATGCAGGTATTGAAGAGGTGCATACACAGAAGCTAGTTGCTGCAGGGGAAGTAGGTCACTTGGACATAGAGGCTGTTGAATGTCTGTATGAGAGCGCGTTCAATTCCTGAGGATTGTGAAAGAGGGAGGGCAATGTTCAAGATCCAGGGAAGTAGAGAGGCATTCATTATGCTACCAAGCATGTCATGACTGTAGAGGATTCTAGATGGTAGGATAAGGAACAGTGTGTTGATGGAGATTGGCAAAGAGCAACCAGGGTTTAGAAAGGGTAGGCAGGGGATGACAGATGGGATGTTCACACTGAGGCAGCTGGTGGTGACGAGGTTGGAAGTGCAGGGTGAAATAGTATTGAGATTTGTGGACCTGGAGAAGAGAAGGCTTACAACACTATCCTGAGAGATGGTGAAAGTGACACTTTGATGGATCGGAGTGCTGGAAGCTGAAGTTAGGTTAGTGTAAGGGATGTACAAGAGAACAAAGGGAAGAGTTTTGCTTGTTCCGGGGATGTCGGAGGAGTTCAGTTTGAGGCAAGGAAGCACTCTCAGCCCACTCGTGTTTATCATGGGGATGAAACTGGTAAACAGGAGTGGCTGTTGTGGCGGAGTGTATGCGGGGAATGCGAAAGTACTGGGGGAATGGAAAGAGGCATTCGGGAAGCATGGACTGGGGATGAGTATGGAGAAGACTGAGGTGATGTGGATTGGGAAGCAGAGATAATTAATGAATATCAGGTTAGAGGGGAAGGAGATCAGACAGGGAAATAGGTTTGAGTACAGCGACTGGTGATGGCAAGTCAGACGTGGAGGTGTGGAAGAGGATCCAGGTGGGTGTAAATGCATGGATGAGGGTGGAGGGAGTAATGGCAGACAGAAAAATATCTAGGAAATTGAAAGGGAAAGTTTTGGGATGCCAGCCTATCTTTATGGTTTTGAAACTGCGACACTGATGGAGAGACAACAACAGAGGTTGCAGATCCATGAGGACAGCTGGATCAGAAGAATTGTGGGAGTGAAGATGGTGGGTAAAAGGAGGATGGATGAACTGAGGGAAGGAGATTTGTGTGAAGGTTAGTTTAATGAGGAGATTGGTAAAAAGCTGGCTGAAGTGGGCAAGAAACTTGGTGTGGATGTAGGAGAGACTGGCAAAGAGAGCAGATAGGTTTAGGGAACAAGGTAGGAGGGAAAGAGTGAGGTAGAGTGTTGGGAAGATGATGGGAAGATTGTTTGAGGAGTGATATCAACGAGATGGGGTGGTTTAGAGAGTGGAGTGAGTTGTCTGAGGACAGGGGGAAGTCGAGGAGTATAGTGGGCAAGGCAGGGCAGAAGCTTGGTACTGTTGGACCTTACCCCTTATAAAGGGAGGAAAATGAAGAAGAAGGCATAGCAGAAGAAGACTAAGACTACTGCTTTCATCTCAAAATTAGGCCAACATCAGTGCTAAAATAATCACTGTGACGTGGTTTTTTGGTATGCAGAGTCAAGCCTCATGGAAGAGCGGGTACACTGAACAGATCAGGATGCAACAGGACAAAAGGAACAGTAGAGAGAGGTGAATAATGTGGGGGTAGGGTGTGGGGTGGAGAGGGTTATGGTTTATAGTGCAGCTTTACTAAAACGAAAACCATTAGTTTGGTACTAAATTAGATCTAAAACGACTTAATAAGGGAAAGGTGAATGACTTCAAACAAGTATGTTCTCTAATAGATCAGCGACTTAATAACGAGTGCTTTATACCTCCCCCCCCCCCTTCCCACGCCTCCTCCCCCCCCCCCTTCCCACGCCTCCTCCCCCCCCCCCCCTTCCCACGCCTCCTCCCCCCAAGCCCTCTCCCTCCCACACTTCTCCCTGCTCTCAAATGTTATGTTTGTGTGCTTCCCCTTCTCTCCCCATCTTGTCTTCCGCTCCCTCTTTTTATATATTTTGTTTGTCTGTTTGATTTGTTTGTGAAATAAATGTTAGCTCTTTCACGAGCCTCGATTCAGTATACAAAAAAAAACAAACGATGCCAAGCGTGATGATGTTAAGTGAGGGCTTATTGTACAATAACCAATCTCTTTCTTGCAATAAACTTAATCCTCTAACCTCTGGCACACGATGGCCTACTCTTTTCGAGATATACCATGAGATAAGTAATCTCCACAACCCGAACTAGAACGCCACTCAGTAGAGCGCATACTCCCGCCATGGGTCAAGTTGGAATAATATGTTTTGTTTAACATCCCCTCTCCCCAAAACAAGAAATGAAAAATAAAGTAGGCCCGAACTGTTAGAGAATTAATTTTGATATATCTCGGAATTAGAGGAGAAAAACATCATTTAAGAATAAGAATAAAAGCTTTAATGCAGTAAAACAGAAAAACAAATCCCCCAAAAATCCCCCAAACAATTCCTGGATCCTGAATAATATCCTGAGCTAAACCCAACTAATCAATTCTTCCTTATCCCAAGAGCAATCATCCCACCAACTTTCATCCAAATCCATTCAGAACTTTTCCAGATATCTTGTTCACAAACACACGAACACACATACGTGCACACACACACGGACGGACACGATCGAATGCATTACTCCCTGGTGGGAGTAATAAAGACAACACAGTTGGCTTACTTCCCTATTATAAAAGATCTCGTAATGAAATACATAGTGCCTCCTCTACCAGCACTGCATCAAAATAGCAGTTTTTACCCTGCGCTCATGAAGCGAAAAGCGGAGTTCCACGATTGGTTGTTTATGTGTGTATGGCATACGTACGCACGTGTCTGCATTTTTAAAATTCATTTTCTCGGCAACAGTTGGTCCGATTGACACGAAATTTTACCATAGGAGCGCATTCGCCTGTATAATGTTTTTTTTTTAATTCACAATTATGATGTCATAGGCGCGGTGTGTACCCCGGTTTAGAATAGGTACACCGTATCCTTGCGCATCGTAAGAGGCGACTAAGGGTTGGCGTCAGGAAGGGCATCCGGCCATAAAAACATTGCCTCAAACAGGGAACCATGATTGTCGTGGGGCCCGCAAGGCTAACCCCCCTCTAGCGGGGAAAAATGGCCTTAAAACGATCATTCATTCATTATGATGTCATACGTCACGTGGTATGGACGCCATCTTGCTAAAACGTTACACCTCTACAATCTACGAAACCATTCAATGGAAAAAAAAAATGAAACATGGCTCATTATTAAGTACTCCCCATGGGGAATAAGATATGTCAATGATGATGTTCCTTATGACGTCATAATTTAACAAGTAGAACACTTGATCCGATCAGTATGAAATAACTTTTCGCTGCAACTGTTAGTGTCTACAACTGTCCCTTTAAAAGCTCCATCTCTTATCAGACCTTCAAATTGGAGGGTTTAAAGAAGCAGTAAAAAATTGAAGCATACCCATCAGTGATATAGCAGGAGTTGACACATGTCCGGCCACGACGAAAGTAACGACAAGCAACACACTGGCTTGGTCCTGGACCCCAGCAGCCGTCGTCTGAACACAGTGGATGACAGTATAGGCCTTCAGCAGCTGGGTCCAAAATCAGGAAGATATGTGAGAAAAATGAAAAGTTAGATTAGATCTTGTAGAAATGTAATTTTCTGTTGTTATGTGGCTTTTTTCATGTAATATGTGTTTAGGTATACAGTAAGTGAAAAACTTTTTTTTAAACTCGCTTCTTGACCTGACATTAACTCTCCTTTTCTTGCTTGGGTAAAATCATCGCCAGACATTCAAAAGCAACTGTGTGTGGTAATTATATAATTATATTAAAGTCAAAATGGAACTTTCTGGCTCAGGTTGCAATCTGCTTACAGCAGTATCAATAAGTCGACATGGGCATTAGAAGCCCGTTTTTGTCAATTACAACCCACACCATGGGAAGGGACTCAATCCATGGACGACTTTCTGGTTAACTGGCCATCATCAGCATGGAGTGGTCATCGTCCCCCAACAGTTGAGCTGGCAAGTCGCCCGATGAGGGATTATATACTTGTACTACTACTACTACAACTACGAATAATAATAATAATAATAATAATAATCTTACTATAATTGACCAAATGTCTGTCCGTCTGTCTGTCTGTCTCTGTCCGTTTGAAGGTACCGTAAAACCGGCTGAACCGATCGCAACGATATTTTGGGTGGGTAATCCTGGGATCTCCTGGAGTAAAATAGGGTATATTGTTTTTCCAATTTCAGCTTTGGCCTCCAGCATTTTCAGGTTTGGACTCCCGCATAACGTTATCTTCCCGGGTGCCACACAAATGGCTGCACCGATCGCTGCACCGATCGGCTGCACCAATCGGACCAACTGCACCTAATCTCTACATGAGAGAATTCCACATACCTATTTGGGCAGTGTATACGCTAACAGATCGCTGTCTCCATCGATCTTGCCAAGGCCATAACACCTATCGGCTCACAATCCTTTTAACTGTTGACTTGGTAGTTTTTACAATGAAGGAAACATTAACAATGTTGTTAAAAGTTTATTTTCTGATTAATATGTGATTGGAGTTATGTTGTTTGGAACAAAAAAAGAGATATCGAGTTCAAGTAAATGACGACATGCCGTGATGGTTTCTACTTTCTAAACGTGAACTTTGCAGATCGCCATATGCAGATTCGCCACGGACCCATGATCGATGTTTCTATACGTGAACGTACCCATTTGTTTGCGAACGAGTACGTTCTTCATGGAAGTCCTTCACAAACTTGCTGTCCATGTCTGACGTGCGACCGAGGGTGCTACAGGAATGTGGAATTTATTGGTTTCATGTTTCAGCATTCGCCATATCTGCATTGCCTGTTTGCTTCTGGCCTCCCACTCGTGCGTAGCACGGGTATCTCACGAGTAACAATAATTTGCATACCCAGTTAAGAGGCATAGAAACACTTTGGGGATTTACCCTTTTGCACTCCATTCCCTTGTGACAGGCGGAACGCAACAGGATTATATCCACTAATCTAGATAGCTTATTGGAAGCCTCAACAGCATCAAACACAAAACACGAACTTCATCAGATTAATAAATAACTACCACAGCTATTGTCAAAGATCCTCTATAAGAAAAGGGTCGTTCAGGAATATTATCTGAATAGGATAAAGTAACAACTCAAAATTACATCGCAATAATTAATAAACGAGAGATAAAAGCACGTCCTTGTTCATGTCAAAATGATGGCGACCAGGCACACACACAGCTACACACACACACACACACACACACACACACACACACACACACACACACACACACACACACACACACACACACACACACACACACACACACACACACACACACATACACACACACACACACACACACACACACACACTCAAAACACATACACATACACTCAAAACACACACACACACTCAAAACACACACACACACACACTCAAAACACACACACACACTCAAAACACACACACACACACACTCAAAACACACACACACACACACTCAAAACACACACACACTCAAAACACACACACAGTCAAAACACACACACAGTCAAAACACACACACACTCAAAATACACACACAGTCAAAACACACACACACACACACACACACACACACACACACACACACACACACACACACACACACACACACACACACACACACACACACACAAAACAAAATTGCCATATAATTAATCGACATAATGTTAAAAGTTCGAGAAGTCATTAATAAACGTATGAGTTTAATCAAACAACACGACGGACAAACATACCAAACACGCGGCCCATCACCGAGCAGCTGACTCCGCCCACCACGGAAACGGAACATAGTTACAAAATATTAACACGTCATGCATAATACCGAAGTGTTTTTGCAGTAGCCAACACATTATGTGCACGGTTCCCTAAGCTGAGGTATTAATAATAATAATAATTCATTTATTTTGTATAGCGCTTTTCATGAAGCCCAAAGGCGCTTTGACAGAGTGCAAAACATAATGCATAACAAAACATGAAAACAACAATTGCAAAAAGACAAGAATCAATAGGGAAATATTTAAAGCAAAAGGAGGGAGAAGGAGAAGTGATAGTCAGGGGTTAAATGCTGTGGGTTGAATGTTGAATGCAGTGCTGAACAGGTGGGTCTTTAGTGATGTTTTGAATGTGGTGAGTGAGGAGGAGTCTCTGATGGTGTGAGGTAGTGAGTTCCAGAGGGTGGGAGCAGCGATGGAGAAGGCCCTGTCCCCCCAGGATCTGAATTTGGTCCGGATGGGGGGGGGTCAGGAGGTTGGTACCAGCAGAGCGGAGGTTGCGGGTGGGAGTGTGTCTGGAGAGGAGGTCAGCCCGGTAGGATGGGGCCAGGTTATGGAGGGCTTTGTAGGTCAAGAGGAGGATTTTGTACTGGATTCTCTGGGGGATGGGGAGCCAGTGAAGCTTGTAAAGGACGGGGGTGATGTGGTCACGGGTCTGGGAATGGATGAGTAGACGGGCAGCGGAGTTCTGAATGTATTGGAGTTTATTGGTGATTGTTGAGGGTGAACCATAGAGGAGGCTATTGCAATAGTCCAGACGGGAGGTGATGAAGGCGTGGATGAGGGTTTCTGCAGCCGTGGAGGAGAGGGATGAGCGGAGACGGGCGATGTTTTTCAGGTGAAAGAAGGCTGTCTTTGTGATCTGTTTAGTGTATTTGTCGAAGGAGAGGGTTTGGTCAAAGATGACGCCAAGATTCCGGATGAGAGGGGAGGTGGATACTGGGATACCGTCGATGTTGAGGGCAAAGTTATGGGTGGATTTTGTGAGCGTTTTTGGGCCAATGATGATTATTTCAGATTTATCACAGTTAAGTTTGAGGAAGTTGATTTGAAGCCAGGATATTATTTCAGAGATGCAGTTTGTCAGGATAGAGTGGGTGTCGGTGGAGACGGACTTGGTGGAGATGAAAAGCTGGATGTCATCGGCGAAGCAGTGGAATTGGAGACCATGACGGCGGATTAAGTGACCGAGGGGGGACAGGTAAAGGATGAAGAGGAGGGGGCCAAGAACTGAACCTTGGGGGACACCTTGGGGGAGGGGAGCAGTGGGGGATTTGCAGTTATTGATGGAGATGAACTGGCATCTGTCAGAGAGGTATGATTTAATCCAAGAGAGGGCAGTGCCGGTAACGTTAAAGGTGGATTCAAGTCGGGTGAGGAGGATGGTGTGATCGATGGTGTCAAAGGCAGCGCTGAGGTCGAGGAGGACGAGAATGTTGAGGTTGCCAGCGTCAGAGGAGAGGAGAAGGTCGTTGGTGATTTTGAGGAGCGCAGTTTCAGTACTGTGGTTGGAGCGGAATCCGGATTGGAATGTTTCATACAGGTTATTGGCAGAGAGGTGATGTTTGAGTTGAGCGGCTACAGTGCGTTCCAAAACTTTTGACAGAAAGGGTAGGTTGGAGATGGGTCTGAAGTTATTTAGGGTGTCAGGGTTGAGTCCAGGTTTTTTCAGAATGGGGGTAACAGCAGCAATTTTGAGGGATGGTGGGACAATGCCTGTAGACAGGGAGGAGTTTATTGTTGCAATGATAAGTGGAGAGAGAGCAGGGAGGGAGGCCTTGACAAAGCTGGAGGGGATGGGGTCAAGAGTGCAGGTGGCAGTTTTCATTCCTATGAGGAGTTCAGAGAGGTCAGTAGGGGAGACCGGGGAGAATTGAGACAGGGGAAGGCAGGATAAGGGGGGGCAGGTGGTTGGAGGGGGAGCGGGTGCGGCGGTGGTCAAGCTGTTGTAGATGTTGTCAATTTTGCGTTGGAAGAAAGAAAGGAAGGAGATGCAGTTGTCTACTGTGAATGACTGGGTGGTGGTGTCCAGGGGGCGGAGGAGTTTGTTTATTGTCGAGAAGAGTGCTTTTGGGTTTCCGGAGCCAGAGTGGATAATTTGAGAGTAGTAGGCGGAGCGGGCGTGGGAGAGGGCATCTTTGTAGTGTTGTAGGTGGTCCTTGTAGGCTTGGGAGTGAACTGTGAGACCTGTTTTATTGCGGAGTCTTTCAAGTTGGCGAGCACGAGTTTTCATCAGGCGGAGTTCAGGGGTAAACCAGGGAGCAGAATGGGTGAAAGAAACTGTTTTGGTTTTTACAGGCGCAAGCTGGTCAAGGCAGGAGGAGAGAGTGTGGTTGTAGTAGTCAGTGAGGTCGGAAGGGGTGTGGAGGTCAACGAAGGGAGAAGTGGACATTTTTTCAGAGAGGGTGGATGAGAATGAGGTAGGTGAAAGAGCGTTTAGCTTACGGAAGTTGATAGTGCGATAATGTCTTGGTGTTGGGGTGGGGATGTTGATGGTCATAGTGATGGCTAAGTGGTCAGAGAGGGTGAGGTCGGAGCCAGAGAGATGGTGCAAAATTAATCCAGTGGAGCAGACAAGGTCCAAAATGTGACCACGGATATGCGTAGGAAAGTTGACATGTTGAGTGAGGTTAAAGCAGGTGAGTAAATCAGTGAAGTCAGTGGTTATTGTGGAGTCAGTGGAGTCCATGTGGATATTGAAATCACCAAGGAGGAGGATTGAGGGGGAGAGGGAACATAGCTGGGTCAGAAAGTAGGAGAAGTCAGACAGGAATAATGGGTGTGGTTTGGGAGGGCGGTAGACGACAGCCATGACTGACTGCGTGCGACCAGAGAGTTTAAAAGCCAGGTGTTCAAAGGATGAGGATGAGGCGATGGGGATGAGGCTGGTCCTGATGTCTTGACGGTGGATAACGGCAATTCCACCACCTCGGCCCTCCGAGCGTGGTTTATTGATGTAGGAATATCCATTGGGTGTGGTGAGGTTGAGTGTGTAGTAGTCCAGAGGTTGTTGCCAGGTTTCGGTGAGACAGAGAAAGTCCAGTTTGTTATCCAGGATGTATTCCTTCAGGATGAGGCTTTTGTTGTTGAGGGACCGGGTGTTGAACAGGGTGAGCTTGATGTTGTTTTGAACAGCAGGGATGAATTCAGGTGATTTAGCCAGGGTTCGCAGGCAGGAGGTGCGATTTTGTGCGTTGCCGTGACGAGGTGCGCTGGGACGATGAGTGGGAGTGCGCTGAGCCGACCAGAAGACGGGGATGGAGTGACCTGATTGTACATATACAAACTTACGACCGGAGCCACGGTGAATGTACCTGGGTCGTCGGAGGAGTCCATTAGATTTGATGGCAGAGATGCATGATGGGGTGGAGCGGGTATTGAGCAGGAGCCTTGCGGCGGAGTACCGCAGAGCCATGCCAGGCAGGAGCGGAGAGACGAGACGAGGCCAAGGTTGAGGAGGTGAAACAATGGTCCCAACCCACGGGAGCAGGCCCAAGGAAACGAAGGAGCCAGGTAGGTGAAGCCAGGAGCAGAGTCGGGACCAAGCAGAGGGCAGACAGGAGCAAAGAGACGATCGCGAGGCCAAGGTTGATCACGGCAAAGCGGGAAATGCAGCGGCAATCAACCGCCGCCGCTACAAATGAAGATCACGGCAGGAAAACCGCCGCCACACCGCTGTGAAGGACACAACCCACGAGAGCATGCCCGAGGAAACAGCGAGCAGGCGAAGGAGCCGGGTAGGCGAAGCAGGGAGCAGAGCCGGGACTATGCGGAGGGCAGACTCAATGGCCAAAAAATCCACACGACCACCAAAAAAGCAAGCCACAGACAGTGGCCCGGTCGAAGAAGCGGCGAGCATGTGACGCCTGCGTCCTCTTCAGACCGGACCGGAAGCATCGAAATCTGTCAATCTGTCTGAGGTATTCACCTCAGATTTCTCCATTGCAGTTTACACATTTTAATTACAAACCCGGAATTGTATTTCAAAACAATTTCTACACATTGCACGTTCACAAGTCAAACAATTGTACATGCAAACGACTACAGTAAATACTCATAAAGCAACTATTTGCAGGTAACCAAAATACAATATTCCAACAATTACAATTCACAGTTATTTCCATCGTTCATCTTCCACCTATTAGAGATTAGGCCTACTCGTTGAACCCACGGAACTTCCGCTTTTACCAACAGATGGGGTGGATTTCAGGTGAGAGAGAATTTTATCAAGAGAATACACAGTGCTGTACAATAAATAGAATCGTACCTGAGTGGTTAAGGTGTGTGTAAACCCTCCTGTTTTGGCAATAGGTTGTGCAGAGAAATGCTGTTCGTTTTTTGAAAGTAAACATTGCCTTGGAAAAAGAAATATTACCTTGTAGCGACCCATGGGTCCCCCAAGCGAGACCAGCAACAGAATCTCCTTGCTCCAGCTGGTGACGTAACCGGCAGGCAAGCCACGGCGCCGGGGTGGCCGGTCACGTGACCACCAAAGCATGCCGCGCGTGCGGTTATAATCCTTTGCACCTGTCGGTCACGTGACCACCAAAGCGCGCCTCGCCTGAGAGGCGTGGCTTTCGGTTTCGGTTGTGCTTTCTGGTTGTGATATATATGCAGCCCGATAAACGGGCTTTTTGGTAGAGTTCCCGAGTTGGTTTTTACAATAAACATCTTCTCGGACGAGTTTGTGTCTTACCCGTCACTTCATCCATCTCAAGCAAGAGCCCTGCTCTTCACTGGTGACCCCGACTGCCCCCGAACGGATTCGGGGGCTGCGAACGGACACGGCAAGCGCGCCCTAGCCAGGGAAGCCACCTAGGCTGGTGACGCCGGCTTCTCCCGCACGGCTTCGGGCGCAGTTTCGACCGCGGTTTCGACATGCCGGAGTTTCGGTAATGACGACGGCCATGACTATGAGGTTCGCGCACCGCGCTCGGCTCCTCCTCTACGACCGGAGGGGCGAACCTATTCCAAGACCCTCCGAAGGCACGGCTGCTTCGTCACCTTCGCGCGCACTGACGTTGGCGGAACGGCTGCTTCGTCACCTTCGCGCGCACTGACGTTCGCGGCACGGCTGTTTCGTCACCTTCGCGCGCGCTGACGTTAGCGGCACGGCCACTTCGTCACCCTCGCGCACCTACAACGACAACTGCAACTACTTCTCCGACCCTGCATCCTCGGGAGGCCCGCGAGGAACCTCGGCAGCCTCCCCCGAGGCCTTGACCAGCCCCTTGGTTGGCTCACCCGCTTTTCGCGTGCACCGCTCGAGCCTTCTCGGCACTGCACCCGGGAACTGCAACCTCGGGAGGCCCGCGAGGAACCTCGGCAGCCTCCCCCGAGGACTTGCCCGGCCCCTCGGCCACTGCACCCCCCGTCCGACCACCCGCCACCACACCGGACACCCCCCCCCCCCCCCCCCGCGACTGGCCAGGGGTCGGTTCGGTCGGGTCATCCGGGCCCCCCTCAGGTTGACCTTCCTGGATCAAGTCCATTCTGGGGGGGGGGCGTGTGTCGCGACCCATGGGTCCCCCAAGCGAGACCAGCAACAGAATCTCCTTGTTCCAGCGGGTAACGTAACCGGCGGGCAAGCCACGGCGCCGGGGTGGCCGGTCACATGACCACCAAAGCTTGCCGCGCGTGCGGTTATAATCCTTTGCACCTGTCGGTCACGTGACCACCAAAGCGCGCCTCGCCTGAGGCGTGGCTTTCGGTTTCGGTTGTGCTTTCTGGTTGTGATATATATGCAGCCCGATAAACGGGCTTTTTGGTAGAGTTCCCGAGTTGGTTTTTACAATAAACATCTTCTCGGACGAGTTTGTGTCTTGCCCGTCACTTCGTCCGTCTCAAGCAAGAGCCCTGCTCTTCAACCTTAACATTATCTTCACAAGTACAACAACATTATCACATGGGCAATTTTTTGTCTCAGGTGGACATGAGTTTTCTGATCACCCTCCAATAATAAAACGAGACTTGAAAATAAACTGTTCCCATCACCAAAAATGTCCCTCACGAAAAATCTCCGATTGTTTGGAGCAGTAAATATCACCATTTTACAACAAACAGAATTTCCACACAACATATTTATATCTTCACAACAACGAGACTACACCTGCAATAACACAATGGCTCTGGAAAAAGATATATTACCTTGTACATATTACCTTCAGAACAACTACACCTCCAATAACAACATTGATCCAAAAAAAAAATTATTACCTCAGCATTACCTCTAGAAATGCGGTCAAAGGGGTTAACAAGGGGAGATGCAGAAAATAGGGCAAAATGGAGAAGATTGTCATGGGGACCGCAAGGCTAACCCCCGCTCTAGCAGGGAAAATGGCCTTAAAAATGCATGTTGTTGTGTTGTTGTATTACCTTCACCTGCAGAACAACAACTACACCTCAAATAACAGGATTGATGCAGAAAAATAAATATTACCGCAACATTTATACCTTCACCTTCAGAACAACAACTACACCTCAAATAACAGGATTGCACAGAAAAAAATCAACATTACCGCAACATTACCTTCACCTTCAGAACAACAACTACACCTCAAATAACAGGATTGCACAGAAAAAAATCAACATTACCGCAACATTACCTCCACCTTCAGAACAACAACTACACCTCAAATAACAGGATTGCACGGAAAAAATCAACATTACCGCAACATTACCTTCACCTTCAGAACAACAACTACACCTCAAATAACAGGATTGCACGTAAAAAAATCAACATTACCGCAACATTACCTTCACCTTCAGAACAACAACTACACCTCAAATAACAGGATTGCACAGAAAAAATCAACATTACCGCAACATTACCTTCACCTTCAGAACAACAACTACACCTCAAATAACAGGATTGCACAGAAAAAATCAACATTACCGCAACATTACCTTCACCTTCAGAACAACAACTACACCTCAAATAACAGGATTGCACGGAAAAAATCAACATTACCGCAACATTACCTTCACCTTCAGAACAACAACTACACCTCAAATAACAGGATTGCACGGAAAAAATCAACATTACCGCAACATTACCTTCACCTTCAGAACAACAACTACACCTCAAATAACAGGATTGCATGGAAAAAATCAACATTACCGCAACATTACCTTCACCTTCAGAACAACAACTACACCTCAAATAACAGGATTGCACAGAAAAAATCAACATTACCGCAACATTACCTTCACCTTCAGAACAACAACTACACCTCAAATAACAAGATTGCACGGAAAAAAATCAACATTACCGCAACATTACCTTCACCTTCAGAACAACAACTACACCTCAAATAACAGGATTGCACGGAAAAAATCAACATTACCGCAACATTACCTTCACCTTCAGAACAACAACTACACCTCAAATAACAGGATTGCACAGAAAAAATCAACATTACCGCAACATTACCTTCACCTTCAGAACAACAACTACACCTCAAATAACAAGATTGCACGGAAAAAAAATCAACATTACCGCAACATTACCTTCACCTTCAGAACAACAACTACACCTCAAATAACAGGATTGCACGGAAAAAATCAACATTACCGCAACATTACCTTCACCTTCAGAACAACAACTACACCTCAAATAACAGGATTGCACGGGAAAAATCAACATTACCGCAACATTACCTTCACCTTCAGAACAACAACTACACCTCAAATAACAGGATTGCACGGAAAAAATCAACATTACCGCAACATTACCTTCACCTTCAGAACAACAATTACACCTCAAATAACAGGATTGCACGGAAAAAATCAACATTACCGCAACATTACCTTCACCTTCAGAACAACAACTACACCTCAAATAACAAGATTGCACGGAAAAAATCAACATTACCGCAACATTACCTTCACCTTCAGAACAACAACTACACCTCAAATAACAGGATTGCACGGAAAAAAATCAACATTACCGCAACATTACCTTCACCTTCAGAACAACAACTACACCTCAAATAACAGGATTGCACGGAAAAAATCAACATTACCGCAACATTACCTTCACCTTCAGAACAACAACTACACCTCAAATAACAGGATTGCATGGAAAAAATCAACATTACCGCAACATTACCTTCACCTTCAGAACAACAACTACACCTCAAATAACAGGATTGCACAGAAAAAATCAACATTACCGCAACATTACCTTCACCTTCAGAACAACAACTACACCTCAAATAACAAGATTGCACGGAAAAAAATCAACATTACCGCAACATTACCTTCACCTTCAGAACAACAACTACACCTCAAATAACAGGATTGCACGGAAAAAATCAACATTACCGCAACATTACCTTCACGTTCAGAACAACAACTACACCTCAAATAACAGGATTGCACAGAAAAAATCAACATTACCGCAACATTACCTTCACCTTCAGAACAACAACTACACCTCAAATAACAAGATTGCACGGAAAAAAAATCAACATTACCGCAACATTACCTTCACCTTCAGAACAACAACTACACCTCAAATAACAGGATTGCACGGAAAAAATCAACATTACCGCAACATTACCTTCACCTTCAGAACAACAACTACACCTCAAATAACAGGATTGCACAGAAAAAATCAACATTACCGCAACATTACCTTCACCTTCAGAACAACAACTACACCTCAAATAACAGGATTGCACGGAAAAAATCAACATTACCGCAACATTACCTTCACCTTCAGAACAACAACTACACCTCAAATAACAGGATTGCACGGAAAAAATCAACATTACCGCAACATTACCTTCACCTTCAGAACAACAATTACACCTCAAATAACAGGATTGCACGGAAAAAATCAACATTACCGCAACATTACCTTCACCTTCAGAACAACAACTACACCTCAAATAACAAGATTGCACGGAAAAAATCAACATTACCGCAACATTACCTTCACCTTCAGAACAACAACTACACCTCAAATAACAGGATTGCACGGAAAAAATCAACATTACCGCAACATTACCTTCACCTTCAGAACAACAACTACACCTCAAATAACAGGATTGCACGGAAAAAATCAACATTACCGCAACATTACCTTCACCTTCAGAACAACAACTACACCTCAAATAACAAGCTTGCACGGAAAAAAATCAACATTACCGCAACATTACCTTCACCTTCAGAACAACAACTACACCTCAAATAACAGGATTGCACGGAAAAAATCAACATTACCGCAACATTACCTTCACCTTCAGAACAACAACTACACCTCAAATAACAGCATTGATGCAGAAAAATAAATATTACCTCAACATTACCTCACCTTCAGAACTACTCCTCAAATAACAGGATTGATGCAGAAAAATAAACATTACCGCAACATTACCTTCACCTTCAGAACAACTACACCTCAAATAACAGAATTGCACGGAAAAAAAAAAAATATTACCTCAACATTTCCTCACCTTCAGAACAACAACTACACCTCAAATAACAGGATTGCACGGAAAAAATCAACATTACCGCAACATTACCTTCACCTTCAGAACAACAACTACACCTCAAATAACAGGATTGCACGGAAAAAATCAACATTACCGCAACATTACCTTCACCTTCAGAACAACAACTACACCTCAAATAACAGGATTGCACGGAAAAAATCAACATTACCGCAACATTACCTTCACCTTCAGAACAACAACTACACCTCAAATAACAGGATTGCACAGAAAAAAATCAACATTACCGCAACATTACCTTCACCTTCAGAACAACAACTACACCTCAAATAACAAGATTGCACGGAAAAAAAATCAACATTACCGCAACATTACCTTCACCTTCAGAACAACAACTACACCTCAAATAACAAGATTGCACGGAAAAAATCAACATTACCGCAACATTACCTTCACCTTCAGAACAACAACTACACCTCAAATAACAGGATTGCACGGAAAAAATCAACATTACCGCAACATTACCTTCACCTTCAGAACAACAACTACACCTCAAATAACAGGATTGCACGGAAAAAATCAACATTACCGCAACATTACCTTCACCTTCAGAACAACAACTACACCTCAAATAACAGGATTGCATGGAAAAAATCAACATTACCGCAACATTACCTTCACCTTCAGAACAACAACTACACCTCAAATAACAGGATTGCACAGAAAAAATCAACATTACCGCAACATTACCTTCACCTTCAGAACAACAACTACACCTCAAATAACAAGATTGCACGGAAAAAAATCAACATTACCGCAACATTACCTTCACCTTCAGAACAACAACTACACCTCAAATAACAGGATTGCACGGAAAAAATCAACATTACCGCAACATTACCTTCACCTTCAGAACAACAACTACACCTCAAATAACAGGATTGCACAGAAAAAATCAACATTACCGCAACATTACCTTCACCTTCAGAACAACAACTACACCTCAAATAACAAGATTGCACGGAAAAAAAATCAACATTACCGCAACATTACCTTCACCTTCAGAACAACAACTACACCTCAAATAACAGGATTGCACGGAAAAAATCAACATTACCGCAACATTACCTTCACCTTCAGAACAACAACTACACCTCAAATAACAGGATTGCACAGAAAAAATCAACATTACCGCAACATTACCTTCACCTTCAGAACAACAACTACACCTCAAATAACAGGATTGCACGGAAAAAATCAACATTACCGCAACATTACCTTCACCTTCAGAACAACAACTACACCTCAAATAACAGGATTGCACGGAAAAAATCAACATT
This sequence comes from Myxine glutinosa, assembly GCF_964187855.1. Lineage (NCBI taxonomy): Eukaryota > Metazoa > Chordata > Myxini > Myxiniformes > Myxinidae > Myxine > Myxine glutinosa. The sequence goes on along the minus strand of NC_136266.1, from coordinate 137,228,624 downwards.
ACCGCAACATTACCTTCACCTTCAGAACAACAATTACACCTCAAATAACAGGATTGCACGGAAAAAATCAACATTACCGCAACATTACCTTCACCTTCAGAACAACAACTACACCTCAAATAACAAGATTGCACGGAAAAAATCAACATTACCGCAACATTACCTTCACCTTCAGAACAACAACTACACCTCAAATAACAGGATTGCACGGAAAAAATCAACATTACCGCAACATTACCTTCACCTTCAGAACAACAACTACACCTCAAATAACAGGATTGCACGGAAAAAATCAACATTACCGCAACATTACCTTCACCTTCAGAACAACAACTACACCTCAAATAACAGGATTGCATGGAAAAAATCAACATTACCGCAACATTACCTTCACCTTCAGAACAACAACTACACCTCAAATAACAGGATTGCACAGAAAAAATCAACATTACCGCAACATTACCTTCACCTTCAGAACAACTACACCTCAAATAACAAGATTGCACGGAAAAAAATCAACATTACCGCAACATTACCTTCACCTTCAGAACAACAACTACACCTCAAATAACAGGATTGCACGGAAAAAATCAACATTACCGCAACATTACCTTCACCTTCAGAACAACAACTACACCTCAAATAACAGGATTGCATGGAAAAAATCAACATTACCGCAACATTACCTTCACCTTCAGAACAACAACTACACCTCAAATAACAGGATTGCACGGAAAAAATCAACATTACCGCAACATTACCTTCACCTTCAGAACAACAACTACACCTCAAATAACAGGATTGCACGGAAAAAATCAACATTACCGCAACATTACCTTCACCTTCAGAACAACAACTACACCTCAAATAACAAGATTGCACGGAAAAAATCAACATTACCGCAACATTACCTTCACCTTCAGAACAACAACTACACCTCAAATAACAGGATTGCACGGAAAAAATCAACATTACCGCAACATTACCTTCACCTTCAGAACAACAACTACACCTCAAATAACAGGATTGCACGGAAAAAATCAACATTACCGCAACATTACCTTCACCTTCAGAACAACAACTACACCTCAAATAACAAGATTGCACGGAAAAAATCAACATTACCGCAACATTACCTTCACCTTCAGAACAACAACTACACCTCAAATAACAGGATTGCACGGAAAAAATCAACATTACCGCAACATTACCTTCACCTTCAGAACAACAACTACACCTCAAATAACAGGATTGCACGGAAAAAATCAACATTACCGCAACATTACCTTCACCTTCAGAACAACAACTACACCTCAAATAACAAGATTGCACGGAAAAAAATCAACATTACCGCAACATTACCTTCACCTTCAGAACAACAACTACACCTCAAATAACAGGATTGCACGGAAAAAATCAACATTACCGCAACATTACCTTCACCTTCAGAACAACAACTACACCTCAAATAACAGGATTGCATGGAAAAAATCAACATTACCGCAACATTACCTTCACCTTCAGAACAACAACTACACCTCAAATAACAAGATTGCACGGAAAAAATCAACATTACCGCAACATTACCTTCACCTTCAGAACAACAACTACACCTCAAATAACAAGATTGCACGGAAAAAATCAACATTACCGCAACATTACCTTCACCTTCAGAACAACAACTACACCTCAAATAACAGGATTGCACGGAAAAAATCAACATTACCGCAACATTACCTTCACCTTCAGAACAACAACTACACCTCAAATAACAGCATTGATGCAGAAAAATAAATATTACCTCAACATTACCTCACCTTCAGAACTACTCCTCAAATAACAGGATTGATGCAGAAAAATAAACATTACCGCAACATTACCTTCACCTTCAGAACAACTACACCTCAAATAACAGAATTGCACGGAAAAAAAAAAAATATTACCTCAACATTTCCTCACCTTCAGAACAACAACTACACCTCAAATAACAGCATTGATCCAGAAAAATAAATATTACCGCAACATTGTCTTCACAACAACAACAACAACAACACGATCACTCCAGAAAAATAAATATTACCCCAACATTACCTTCACAACAACAACAACAACAACAACATGATCGCTTCAGGCAAATAAGTATTACGTTGAACATATTACGTTCAGAACAACAACGACACCTCCGATAACAGGATCGCTCCAGAAAAATAATCTCAATATTACCTTAACAACAACAACAACAACGTGATCACTCTGGAAAAATTATTATTACCTCAACATTACCTTCACAATATCAACAACAACAACAACATGATCACTGGAAAAATAATTATTACCTCAACCTTACCTTCACAACAACATGATCACTCTGGACAAATAATTATTACCTCAACATTACCTTCACAACAACAACATGATCACTAGAAAAATAATTATTACCTCCACATTACCTTCACAACACCATCAATAACAACATGATCACTCTGGAAAAATTATTATTACCTCAACATTACCTTCACAACATCAACAACAACAACAACATGATCACTCTGGAAAAATAATTACCTCAACATTACCTTCACAACACCATCAATAACAACATGATCACTCTAGAAAAATAATTACCTCAACATTACCTTCACAACAACATGATCACTCTGGACAAATAATTATTACCTCCACATTACCTTCACAACACCATCAATAACAACATGATCACTCTGGAAAAATAATTATTACCTTCACAACATCAACAACAACATGATCACTCTGGACAAATAATTATTACCTCCACATTACCTTCACAACAACATGATCACTCTAGAAAAATAATTATTACCTCCACATTACCTTCACAACACCATCAATAACAACATGATCACTCTGGAAAAATAATTATTACCTCCACATTACCTTCACAACACCATCAATAACATGATCACTCTGGAAAAATAATTATTACCTCCACATTACCTTCACAACACCATCAATAACAACAACAACATGATCACTCTGGAAAAATAATTATTACCTCCACATTACCTTCACAACACCATCAATAACAACAACAACATGATCACTCTGGAAAAATAATTATTACCTCCACATTACCTTCACAACAACAACAACAACAACAACAACATGATCACTCTGGAAAAATAATTATTACCTCCACATTACCTTCACAACACCATCAATAACAACATGATCACTCTGGAAAAATAATTATTACCTCCACATTACCTTCACAACAACAACAACAACAACAACAACATGATCACTCTGGAAAAATAATTATTACCTCCACATTACCTTCACAACACCATCAATCACAACATGATCACTCTGGAAAAATTATTATTACCTCAACATTACCTTCACAACATCAACAACAACAACAACATGATCACTCTGGAAAAATAATTATTAGCTCCACATTACCTTCACAACACCAACAATAACAACAACAACATGATCACTCTGGACAAATAATTATTACCTCCACATTACCTTCACAACACCAACAATAACAACAACAACATGATCACTCTGGACAAATAATTATTACCTCCACATTACCTCCACAACACCAACAATAACATGATCACTCTGGAAAAATAATTATTACCTCCACATTACCTCCACAACACCATCAATAACAACATGATCACTCTGGAAAAATAATTATTACCTCCACATTACCTTCACAACACCAACAATAACAACAACAACATGATCACTCTGGACAAATAATTATTACCTCCACATTACCTCCACAACACCAACAATAACATGATCACTCTGGAAAAATAATTATTACCTCCACATTACCTTCACAACACCATCAATAACAACATGATCACTCTGGAAAAATAATTATTACCTCCACATTACCTTCACAACACCATCAATAACAACAACAACATGATCACTCTGGAAAAATAATTATTACCTCCACATTACCTTCACAACACCATCAATAACAACAACAACATGATCACTCTGGAAAAATAATTATTACCTCCACATTACCTCCACAACACCAACAATAACATGATCACTCTGGAAAAATAATTATTACCTCCACATTACCTTCACAACACCATCAATAACAACATGATCACTCTGGAAAAATTATTATTACCTCAACATTACCTTCACAACATCAACAACAACAACAACATGATCACTCTGGAAAAATAATTACCTCAACATTACCTTCACAACAACAACAACAACAACATGATCACTCTGGAAAAATAATTATTACCTCCACATTACCTTCACAACACCAACAATAACAACAACAACATGATCACTCTGGAAAAATAATTATTACCTCCACATTACCTTCACAACACCAACAATAACAACATGATCACTCTAGAAAAATAATTATTACCTCCACATTACCTTCACAACACCATCAATAACAACATGATCACTGTAGAAAAATAATTATTACCTCCACATTACCTTCACAACACCAACAATAACAACAACAACATGATCACTCTGGAAAAATAATTATTACCTCCACATTACCTTCACAACACCATCAATAACAACATGATCACTCTGGAAAAATAATTATTACCTCCACATTACCTTCACAACACCAACAATAACAACAACAACATGATCACTCTGGAAAAATAATTATTACCTCCACATTACCTTCACAACACCAACAATAACAACAACAACATGATCACTCTGGACAAATAATTATTACCTCCACATTACCTTCACAACACCATCAATAACAACAACAACATGATCACTCTGGAAAAATAATTATTACCTCCACATTACCTTCACAACACCATCAATAACAACAACAACATGATCACTCTGGAAAAATAATTATTACCTCCACATTACCTTCACAACACCAACAATAACAACAACAACATGATCACTCTGGACAAATAATTATTACCTCCACATTACCTTCACAACACCATCAATAACAACATGATCACTCTGGAAAAATAATTATTACCTCCACATTACCTTCACAACACCAACAATAACAACAACAACATGATCACTCTGGAAAAATAATTATTACCTCCACATTACCTTCACAACACCATCAATAACAACAACAACATGATCACTCTGGAAAAATAATTATTACCTCCACATTACCTCCACAACACCAACAATAACAACAACAACAACATGATCACTCTGGAAAAATAATTATTACCTCCACATTACCTCCACAACACCATCAATAACAACATGATCACTCTGGAAAAATAATTATTACCTCCACATTACCTTCACAACACCATCAATAACAACAACAACATGATCACTCTGGAAAAATAATTATTACCTCCACATTAACTTCACAACACCAACAATAACAACAACAACATGATCACTCTGGACAAATAATTATTACCTCCACATTACCTTCACAACACCATGATCACTCTGGACAAATAATTATTACCTCCACATTACCTTCACAACACCATCAATAACAACAACAACATGATCACTCTGGAAAAATAATTATTACCTCCACATTACGTCCACAACACCAACAATAACAACAACAACAACATGATCACTCTGGAAAAATAATTATTACCTCCACATTACCTTCACAACACCATCAATAACATGATCACTCTGGAAAAATAATTATTACCTCCACATTACCTTCACAACACCAACAATAACAACAACATGATCACTCTGGAAAAATAATTATTACCTCCACATTACCTTCACAACACCATCAATAACAACAACAACATGATCACTCTGGAAAAATAATTATTACCTCCACATTACCTTCACAACACCAACAATAACAACAACAACATGATCACTCTGGACAAATAATTATTACCTCCACATTACCTTCACAACACCATCAATAACAACAACAACATGATCACTCTGGAAAAATAATTATTACCTCCACATTACCTTCACAACACCATCAATAACAACAACAACATGATCACTCTGGAAAAATAATTATTACCTCCACATTACCTCCACAACACCAACAATAACATGATCACTCTGGAAAAATAATTATTACCTCCACATTACCACACACCAACAATAACAACAACAACATGATCACTCTGGACAAATAATTATTACCTCCACATTACCTTCACAACACCAACAATAACAACAACAACATGATCACTCTAGAAAAATAATTATTACCTCCACATTACCTTCACAACACCATCAATAACAACATGATCACTCTGGAAAAATAATTATTACCTCCACATTACCTTCACAACACCATCAATAACAACATGATCACTCTGGAAAAATAATTATTACCTCCACATTACCTTCACAACACCATCAATAACAACATGATCACTCTGGAAAAATTATTATTATCTCAACATTACCTTCACAACACCATCAATAACAACATGATCACTCTGGAAAAATAATTATTACCTCAACATTACCTTCACAACAACAACAACAACAACAACAACAACATGATCACTCTGGAAAAATAATTATTACCTCCACATTACCTTCACAACACCATCAATAACAACATGATCACTCTGGAAAAATAATTATTACCTCAACATTACCTTCACAACAACAACAACAACAATATGATCACTCTGGAAAAATAATTATTACCTCCACATTACCTTCACAACACCATCAATAACAACAACATGATCACTCTGGAAAAATAATTATTACCTCAACATTACCTTCACAACAACAACACCAACATGATCACTCTGGAAAAATAATTATTACCTCAACATTACCTTCACAACAACAACAACAACAACAACAACAACAACAACAACAACAACAACATGATGATCACTCTGGAAAAATGATTATTACATACATCTTGGGGTTGCACCTCATCAAATCGGGCTAATTGTGATACAACAGGAAGTGATATAATAATAAAGGAAGTGGGAAATATCTCAAACTCTAAGGGTCTGAGACACCAGGGAGTTGTACTACTGTAAACATCATGTCCATATCACCTGACCTAAAATGTGTATTATAAATGCAGTTATTATTTTTGCCCTGACATCTGTCACTGAACCTTTTAACAACCCATTCGGTGACCTACAGGACCATTAGTCAACTCTTTTTAACAACCCACTCGGTGACCTACAGGACCATTAGTCGACTCTTTTTGACAACCCACTTGGTGACCTACAGGACCATTAGTCAACTCTTTTTGACAACCCACTCGGTGACCTACAGGACCATTAGTCAACTCTTTTTGACAACCCACTCGGTGACCTACAGGACCATTGGTCCTCTCTTTTTGACAACCCACTCGGTGACCTACAGGACCATTAGTCAACTCTTTTTGACAACCCACTCGGTGACCTACAGGACCATTGGTCCTCTCTTTTTGACAACCCACTCGGTGACCTACAGGACCATTAGTCAACTCTTTTTGACAACCCACTCGGTGACCTACAGGACCATTGGTCCTCTCTTTTTGACAACCCACTCGGTGACCTACAGGACCATTAGTCAACTCTTTTTAACAACCCACTCAGTGACCTACAGGACCATTGGTCCTCTCTTTTTGACAACCCACTCGGTGACCTACAGGACCATTGGTCCTCTCGTTTTGACAACCCACTCGGTGACCAACAGGACCATTAGTCAACTCTTTTTAACAACCTACTCAGTGACCTACAGGACCATTACTCCACTCTTTTTGACAACCAACTCGGTGACCTACAGGCCCGTTGGTCCTCTTTTTGACAACACACTCGGTGACCTACAGGACCATTGCTCCTCTCTTTTTGACCATTGTTTTGCAGTAAAGTCACCATTTTATAGGGAATTCCTGGCAAGAATCTACATATTGCTTCCTCAATTATTCTCCGAACACTGATTCTTTTCCCCAGTTCATGAAATTCCACATAAATTAAAGTTTTAAGGTTCCAGAACGCCATTGTCATTCGCGCTCAGGTTAGAGTATAATTTTTTTTATTTCTCCTTTAATTTCTTTTAAATCTTTAATAGGGCTTTATTTTTTTTGGTCGTAGGGACCAATGATGTCTTCACCCTGTGTTGGCTTGCTTTGAATGTGTCATGAAATGATGGACGGAGGTATCGTCATGTGTCACAGTCTTGAAGAAAACATCTCCCTCTCCCTGGCAGCATTCCAGGAGCTCTGTTGGAATCACCACACAAGCTGCCATTTAATTACACATGAGGTCCTTTTTGCCCATCTTGCAATAAACTTTTTGAATTCCAAGTAGAAACGAATGATTCTTTCATACTTCCATCACTGACGTACAATTGTTTCATAATTTCTTGAATAAATAGATCTGATGATTCTCCAAAATTCGGTGCTCAACATACTTATTGTTGGCCTGAATGACAGCAGTTGGCTGCACCACAACAGTGAAGCAGTGTGTAGTGTATATAATTGTCAGAGTCGGAGTTGCCAGCTCATTTGGGGTGAGGTGGGGAGTAAGGGATGTGGGGGGCGGTATCTGCTCTGTGCTGATAACAACCGACAGCCTGAAACATGTGTATATGAATGGTGCCCCCTTGGCTAGGCTTAAGTGAAATGACGGAAAAGTTGTCACATAATTCGTGCTGCAGATCACTCTCCATAGGAGGTGGAAGTAAGCAATATAGGATCTGCTTTGCAGCCAGCCCATGAATTTACCACGTTACACACACGCACGCACACACACACACACACACACACACACACACACACACACACACACACACACACACACACACACACACACACACACACACACACACACTCACACTGAATGGTCAAAGGCAATTGCATCGATGAGAGTTTAAATGATGATATATTCTTTTGCAATTCCTTGGCAAAGCTATTACTTATTATCATATAATAATCCAATTTTTTAACACAATACCTTCAAGGAACAAGACGATGACCAGTAGAGAAATAAAAATAATGACCATTATCACGTCTTAAGTGTCCAAAACGAATTGCATCACAAAGACTTGCAGAAAAGCCTAATAACACAAACAGGTGCTCCTTTTATCTCCAGATGCCATTCACTACGGATAACATGCTCACAGCAAATTGACTTGGTATCTGTTGTCAATCTCGGCAGCCTTGTTCTCTCGGACACAGCTCTTACCTTGGTCTGTAATCTAATGAAACACTGTTACTCGCTCTTATACATATATTCCTGCCCGTTATCAGACTGTTCTTTATTGCGCTCTCTCGCATAATTCTGCTGCACTTCGCCATCAATGACAAACATTTCCCTGACAATCTCATGCACAATGCCTGGCATTATTTTAAGATCACCATGCACGTAAATGCAAAGTAGCATGCACTTGTAGTGGTTACCGCTGGATGCACACAATCGCCTTGCACCGGCCAGAACACGGCCAGACGCGCCTCTCCCGGGCATGCCCGGACTCGCTGTTCCCGGGCACGCCCGAACCTCCCGGGCACGCCCGGTCTCGTCTTTCCCGGGCATGCCCGCTCTCGCCTTTCCAGGGCTCGCCCAGAGCGTCCGGGCATGCCCGCTATCGCCTTTCCAGGGCTCGCCCAGAGCGTCCGGGCATGCCCGCTATCGCCTTTCCAGGGCTTGCCCAGAGCGTCCGGGCACGCCCAGCCTCGACTTGCCAGGCCGCAGCCAAACACGCCCGGGCAGGTCCAGACTCGCCTTTCCAAGGCTCGCCCTTGATACCCGGGCATGCCCGGTATAGCTTTTGCCGGGCAAACTTCCCGACATAAGTGTATATATATTGCTGCCCGATAAACGGGCTTTTCAGAGTACCCGAGTGTGATACATTTATTAAACCTACTCGGACGAATTTCCATCTTTGGTCGCGTCAATTCTTTCAACTCGCGTTGGAGCACAGCTCCTTCACACTCACACATATTTCACGTTGATGGTGCACCTTGCTTACTTTCATGTGGCTGGTTTTCAGTTGAGAGGTAATTCAAGAACTTATGGAAATATTAGTGTGCATTAAATTCATTATTTTTTAATCAATCTATATGTTCACTAAATATCTAACGAGTGCAGATACATTCAAAGTACACCGCCCACATGCCAAATAAAGAAATAACATCCTCCAGCGCGGCATTGCCGGGGCGCCTTCTGCGCACCGTGATGCTGCCGTGCAGCACATAGAGACGGTATTGGGAGTAAAAGATGTTCAATAGATTGATTAATTGCATGATTAATACAAAAAATAATCCAAAAATAATTAATTTCTTAATCAATTGGCTAATAGCATACCTAAACCACCAGTGTTTCATCCAAAGCTGTACCTTTTTGAAAACAAATAAAATAATTAATTAAACGAAAAATAAAATAATTAATTCATCAATTGATTAATCAATAAATGAAAAATATCCTTTATAGCCAAATCACTTGGTCACTCTCGTGTCCGAATATCAGCTTCCCAGCTCAAAAGGTGCCTGAGATATTGCCCAGATGAGAAAGGAAATAAATAAGTACTTAAATAAATTGATAATAATTAAGTAATTAATCAATTAATTTATTAATCAAGAAATAAAAAATGGCGTTTTTGTCAAAGCATGAGCTCACTATTGTGCCCAAATTTCAGCTTCCTAGCTCAAAGGATGGCTGAGATATTGCCCAGAGAAACAAACAAACAAGAAAACAAGAAAGAAAACAAACAAACTGAGTGAAAACTGTGTACTCCCAATCAGTACCCGTCAACGTTGGGCCCCCTTCAGTGCCCGGTGATGACGTCATGCAGTTCCTGGAGATGGAATAAAAAGGAGAGCTGTACAATAAAAACAAAAATAAAATTATATTCTTATGAGTCTTGTCGTGTATTGCGTCAATTAAGGCAGCATATGTAGGCTAGCTGTACTCCACCAACTTTGTAAGGAGTGAGTTAGGTCACTGTCCTCTGTAGGTTAGAGCAGGAATTTTTAATTTGATCAGGGTCAATTTGATTTCAATGGCTCACATACTCTTGGCAAACTACACCATGGGATACTTTACATCGACCAGGTAATTCTAGCAGGAGTTGCCCAGTTCATCTTCTATCCGAGAGGGATGGCACAACATACATAGATTGCATCACAAAGACTTACAGAAAATCCTACAAGTAATAACACAATTTATGCTCCTTTTATCCCGAGATGCCATTCACTCTGGATAACATGCAAATTGACTTGTTATCTGTTGTAAATATATATACAGTGAAACCTTGACTTACGAGTGCACCAACTTACGAGTTTTCCGAGATACGAGCCGTCGCTCGGGCGGTTTATTGCTTTGAGATGCGAGCCGAGATCTGAGTTACGAGCTTACGCCACCCGCCACCAGGTGGGTTCCGGTCACGTGGTTATCTTGACGTGCAAGCATCTCTGCCGTATATCGCTGCTGCTTTGTTTTCGCATTTTGGTTATTTTGGAGCTTACGCCACCCGCCACCAGGTGGGTTCCGGTCACGTGGTTATCTTGCCGTGCAAGCATCTCTGCCGTATATCGCTGCTGCTTTGTTTTCGCATTTTTGTTATTTTGGAAAATTTCTTAGTTTTAACCATGGGTCCTAAGAAATTGAGTGCCAAGGGCAGTACTGAGAAGAAGAAGAGGATGATGTGCTTGGATATAAAACACGCAATCGTCGAAAAACATGAGCGAGGTGTGCGTGTTGTCGACTTGGTGAGGCGGATGTGAAGGCAGCTGAAGATTTTATTATAACTATTGCCGAACTGATAGAAGCCGAACGATACATCCCCCAGCAAATCTTCAACTGTGACGAGACAGGGCTCTTCTGGAAAAAGATGCCGAGGAGGACGTATATAACGGCAGAGGAGAAGAGCATGCCAGGCCACAACTTGTTCAGAGTGCCGGCGATAGCTCGCCTTCTCTTTGTGGAAAACACGGTGAGATCCTTAACATCCAACAACTAATGGGACGCAAACGGGGCGCCCAGTTTAGCGGTACACACATTGATGAATCACCCTGCCTGTGATTCACCCATGACAGGTTATAGCTGGGTCGGGATTCAAACCCAGGCTGGACAGTTTAGAGTCAAGTGTGCGTACCTCCAGTCCAGGCCATCCTGCCAACTTGTATGCTGCATACAGGTGAAATATAAAGCGCGAGATATTTTTATATATACTGTATATTTAAAAAAAAATTGGTGTGGTTTTTCGGGGGCTGGAACGGATTAATAGCATTTCAATGCATTTTAATGGGGAAATTTAATTTGAGAAACGAGCAAATTGAGTTACGAGCTCGGTCACAGAACGAATTAAACTCGTAAGTCAAGGTTTCACTGTATATCACTAGGTAGCCTTGTTTTCTCGGACACAGTTCACCCTGCCTTCAAAACACCAGCATGGCAGTTTATTGCTGCATCAACATTCAAACCCAGGTGAGACAGCTCAGAGGGGAATGCGCGTACCTCACGGCTATCCTGCCAGTGTCATCACATGAGGACATAAAAATGAGAATTTTATATGAGAATATCACTTTCGAGTGTAACTAAATAGTTATAGAAATTACAATTTTCAAATGCCAGATATTGAATGAGGATTTTTTTTATGGACGCGTTTAGTTTTTTACGTAAATTTTCATTTACGAACGCGTTCCGGTGGTTCTGGGATTTTTCCCGGTGTACCAGCTTCGATGTCCATCGGCACACCAAATTTCAGCATTCTACGACACCCAGAAGGTACATGAATATCAGTCATTGGTTAGAAAGAGCTTTATGCATCTATCTATAATTCCAGTAATCTCTGTGTGTGTGTGTGTGTGTGTGTGTGTGTGTCTGTGTGTGTGTTTGTTTGTTTGTCTGTGACCGCTGTTTCTCGACAACCACGGGTCCGATATACTTGCAACTTGCCAGGTATATTGCTGGGGACCCGAGGATGTGCCTTTTCAAGGTTTGAAATTAATCGGACAAGTAGTTACCGAGCTATGTCCAAAAAACGATTCAACCAATCAGAGAGCAGCGAGCTATCACGTGTGCCGAACGTGGCGAACAGACTCTGCCTCGGACGGCACATTTGAGAGCGTATTCATTTATTTCACAACTATGTTGGCGCTATGTTGGCGTTAAACTATGTTTTAAAACTAATAAAAACTAATTTGCGATTCTTTCGCTTTCCTGCGCGTTTGGGCACGCTATGGCGATTTCTTTACCAAACTCCGCAAGCCGTTCGCTTTGGACCAAACCATTTCATGTAAATAGAGGGGGGGGGATTGTCACCGTACTCGCAAGCCGTTCGCTTTGGACCAAACCATTTCATGTAAATAGAGGGGGGGGGATATAATTTTAGATATAGATATAGTACGGGCATGCCCTAGTATTATATACAGTAGATAACCTGGAATTGGATAGATACATAGAAGCTTTCAAATAGAGGGTAGGTGGTCACAATATATATATTGTTGCGAATATGGAATTTGGCCTCCATATCCGCTTGTAAATATTCCCCTATTTCCCCAATACTCCCCAACTATCCCCAATCCCCCATTCCCTAGTCCCATTGTCTGTAAACAACAATCAGTAGAGCCGACCTTCCCCTTTTTCCCCCATTAAATGTCGTGCCCAGGTCCACCGCATCTCACGTAGACAACTTTCGGACATCTTGCTAGTTATTCTTAGTCTATGTCAGTTAAGGACTCCTTTCCATTAATTCTGACTCTTCGTTGCACCAGAATGTGATTATATGGCACCAGTAGTGAGTTTAGGACCATTCCCATACCTCCTTCCATCTTCTTCCCCAAACTACAGCTACAACAACAACTACAACCACGGCGCGCGGGGGGAGTGTGCGTCCTCCCACCAGCTCGGTTAGCCGCCATGACCATGCGCTCCACGGGGTTACCACGAAGGGGCTGGCTGTCAGCTCCTCGTCAAGGGCGGAGCCTGGTAAACCCCCCGCACGCACCCAATGAGAAGCAACGTGCCGATTCCACGAGGCGGAGCTAACGAGCCGAGGGCGTGTCACTCCCCGCCGGATATGCGAAGCGACTCACCGGATGTGAGGTCAGATGCGCCCCCAGCTTGAAGAAGAGCAAGTCACTACCTCCGAGCGCTGCGACCTCCCTGCATGCTGCATCTCTGGACCGGACCGAGTCGATTCTGTCCCTGAGCCCAGGTGCACCTGGAGCCATCGATCCTGCCTTTCCTAGCCATCAATCCCCGTGTGAGTCAGCCTTTTGTCCCGTTTATCTGTCGTCTGTTGGGGTTAATATAAGATTGTGTCTAAGTGCCTATCTTCCTTTGCTGTCCCTCTTGTAGTTGTAATCTAACCTTCCGAACGAATATAATCTCCTCCGGAGGTCTTGAGAACCGTATCCCTGGTGTCGCGTCATTTTAATCCCAGCCGTGTGTCTTTTCCTTCATTGACCTAGCGTAGCGCGATTAGTCAACGTTCGGGTATAATCGGGTAACTTGTGCAGACGTGGTCATACCAAACCGCTCGGTAAATAACATCTAAGCCACGTCTGTAACAATTGGTGTCAGGAGTGGGATTCGGACCCGGGACTAAATTTATTAGGCCCAAATTTGTAACAATTAGAATCGATTCGGAGCGCGTTTCCCGCGCGAAATTATAACGGCGAAATTTGATTTTGTTATACGAAAATAAAAACCCGAATTTTGAAAGTCGCGCTATGGCGGATCAAGACAGCTGGGGTCCGGTAGGGGAGAGTGAGGCAGGGTCGGTCCAGGACCAAATTGAGGGACATGAGGGACAGGAGGAGAGCGAAGCAGCGAGGGTAGCAAACGCACAAAATGGCGCCTCGCTGGTCACCGCGCCCGTGACCGTGGCAGCGCCACCGGTGGATTTGAACTTGTTTTTAATACAAATGAAGGCCCTTATGGCCCAGAATAGTGAGCAAATGAGGACTCAGAGTGAGCAATTGGGGGTACCTTATATTAACCCCAACAGACGACAGATAAACGGGACAAAAGGCTGACTCACACGGGGATTGATGGCTAGGAAAGGCAGGATCGATGGCTCCAGGTGCACCTGGGCTCAGGGACAGAATCGACTCGGTCCGGTCCAGAGATGCAGCATGCAGGGAGGTCGCAGCGCTCGGAGGTAGTGACTTGCTCTTCTTCAAGCTGGGGGCGCATCTGACCTCACATCCGGTGAGTCGCTTCGCATATCCGGCGGGGAGTGACACGCCCTCGGCTCGTTAGCTCCGCCTCGTGGAATCGACACGTTGCTTCTCATTGGGTGCGTGCGGGGGGTTTACCAGGCTCCGCCCTTGACGAGGAGCTGACAGCCAGCCCCTTCGTGGTAACCCCGTGGAGCGCATGGTCATGGCGGCTAACCGAGCTGGTGGGAGGACGCACACTCCCCCCGCGCGCCGTGGTTGTAGTTGTTGTTGTAGCTGTAGTTTGGGGAAGAAGATGGAAGGAGGTATGGGAATGGTCCTAAACTCACTACTGGTGCCATATAATCACATTCTGGTGCAACGAAGAGTCAGAATTAATGGAAAGGAGTCCTTAACTGACATAGACTAAGAATAACTAGCAAGATGTCCGAAAGTTGTCTACGTGAGATGCGGTGGACCTGGGCACGACATTTAATGGGGGAAAAAGGGGAAGGTCGGCTCTACTGATTGTTGTTTACAGACAATGGGACTAGGGAATGGGGGATTGGGGATAGTTGGGGAGTATTGGGGAAATAGGGGAATATTTACAAGCGGATATGGAGGCCAAATTCCATATTCGCAACATTGCACCCTTCTCTACCCTCGGGGCGTCCCGACCCGATAAATTTTTACCTACTTTAGTGTGGCACGCAATGTAGTTCCCTCTACTATTAACTCTACCCTGAGTGCGACAGTTTTACAGATATTCACAAATGAGTAAATATGTCCCCCTGCGACGTTGCACCCTTCTCCTCACGGAAACACACCCACAGGATAACCGAATCCGGAAAGAATCCTCAAACTAAACATACAGCCGGTAGGGAGCATTATTTACACAAGACTACGCTGATATTTACACTACGATCCAGGACCTGTTTTTGGAGGAACACATGCAGATGTTATGCATAGAGAGAGCACGCATGCTAGCATCGATACACCAACCCACGAGTGCTCTGTGGCCTACGGCCTTTAATAATGTGCAGAGCACCCCTTCCAAGCATCAAGCACCACCCCATCACACAGTGAGCACCATCCGGTGCACCAATAAAGTGTTTACAAATCACCGGTGGTGTCGCAGCCGGCCGATGTTCTGCCGCTGGTCTTGCCTTCATGTGGTGCACTTGGCCTTCTTACTTCTTTTAAACAAAATAAAGAAAGGCGCCAACCGCGTCCATTTCTTTATTGTGGCCGTCAGGGGGCCACAATATATATATATTGTTACGGTACGCGGTTAAGGATGGTATGTTTGCCGAGCGGAGGCTCCGCGACCGAACAGTTGTTCCCCGACTAAACCCGATTCACCCAAACGTTGGCCGTATCGCGCCACCGCTATTCAATCGGGAAAAGACTAAGACGACGAATGCAAAGAGGAAGGAGAAGAAGACGTACAGAAGAGTAACGGGGTTTATTATTTACACACACATAAGCAAAAAGTGCAGTCACGATTATTTACAGGTGACATGAAAACGCAGGTGACACAGTGAAAATTACTAGCTTATACAGACTTAGTTTACTACCCAGGACAGCACGAACAAAACAAACTCACGTACGCAAATGGATGGAAGGGTAGGAATCGTTTGGAGGGATGAGCAGGTGGGATCACAGGGCACAGCGAGCAGGTCCACTCCGGGCGGGAAGCGAGGAGCCGGCAGCTCCTTGTATTCGGCTTCACAGCGCACGCCGGCAGCTCCTTGTATTCGGCTTTACAGCGCACACCGGCAGCTCCTTGTATTCGGCTTTACAGCGCACGCCGGCAGGGTCACTCGGCTGGTTGAAACGGGGCTGGTTGAAGCGGCTCTTTGTCAAAGGCTTTTCGTATCTCTCACGCAACTCCGGTGCAACTCTGAACTCCCTCCCGGTGGACTGCCGACCCTCTTACGCACCTGGACTCATCTGCCGTATCTCTCGTGTAGCTTGTCCCAGCGATCGTCGCACCCTTCTCTCATACCTTCAGCGCGGGTTTGACACGCCCCCCTTGGTTTCGGTACCGCCCTCCTCCCCCGTGCTCTGTTTCGTGACCTTGTATGGTAATCCAACGGGCTTGTCTCCTTATTTGGGCATGGCGCCGACGGCACGCCCCTCGTGGCGAGCCACGGGCTTGTTTCCTTATTTGGGCATGGGGCTGAACAGCCCCGCCCATCGTGGCGCGCCCTGGGCTTGCCTCTCCCGGGCGACCCCGCCCCTCCTGTTCAAACAGAGCACGGAGCACATATTCACTATAGCAGCGAAATGAGAGGGCGTGCACCCCACGCTTGTGAACTGCTTTACCCGCAGATGGAGAGTTTGGCTGGGAAATGGAAGTATTGAAGGGGAGCTATTCTTAATTGATTCGGTGCGATGGAGTGTCCTTCTAATGGAAGACAAGGCCTTACTCTAAAACACATAATAAGATATAAGCTACTGAACAAGGGTTTTATCGTGTCCTGCAATGTGGTGTTTATGGAATTAACTACCGAGACGCCCTTTTTATCTTTACACAACTCCGGAGGCAGGAGGGGCCATATCCAAACAATGTTCATCACCATTTCCAATACAATACAACACAATCAAAAAAATGCAATCCTCATATCCACAACAATATATATATTTATATATATATACATATATATATGTATGTATATATATATATATATATATATATATATATATATATATATATATATATATATATATATATATATATATATGCATGAGGGCCAGTCAATAAGTAACCTTAAAATGGCAATATAAATTCGAGAATGAAATGTGTGTAGTTGAAGACGACATATGTTATATCTATGGGTATGAGTCATGTTTTCCCTGTTTTAGATTTGGCAATATTGAGCATATGACTTAAGTAGAGCAGTTCCAAGATGGTGGCTCCCTTAGAAGCATGCACCAGAGAGGAGCAACGTTCTGTCATCCGTTTCTTTGGAAGTGAGGGTGTGAATCCCAGTGAAATCCATCACAGAATGAAGATGCAATATGGTGACACATGTTTATCACTGCAGCAGGTGAACGACTGGGACAAGAAGTTTAAAAGTGAAGTGTCCAGTGTGGCAGATGCTGTTCGCTCGGGCCGGCCTCACACAGCCGACACACCAGAAATGGTTGCAGGACTTGAGCACATGCAAAGGGAAAACCGTCGCATTTTGCTGGATGAAATGGTCTCCGAATTGAACATTAGCCATGGTTCAGCACACCATATCATTCACAACATGCTTGGTTCCGCAAAATGTCTGCAAGGTGGGTGCCCAGACAACTCACACCCAAACTGAAAGAACGGCGAGTGGACGCATGTGAAGAACTTCGGCGACGTTACGAAACAAAAGGCGACTCTTTCTTACAGCACGAAGTGACTGGGGATGAAATCTGGGTCCACTACTTTCAGCCAGAAACGAAGAGGGCAAACACAGCGTGGCACCATTCAACTTCACCAACAACAACAACAACAACATGCATTTTAAGGCCATTTTCCCTGCGAGAGCGGGGGTTAGCCTTGCGGTCCCCATGACAATCTTCTCCATTTTGCCCTATTTTCTGCATCTCTCCTTGTTAACCCCCTTGCCCGCATTTCTTCTTCCA
>NC_136266.1:137039939-137204939 GCF_964187855.1 Myxine glutinosa | reverse complement strand
AGTAAATACACCCCATGTAAAGTTTTGACTTTTCTAATATATTTCAACATACAGCTATTTGATCTTCATTTCAACAATATTGATAGATAAAGGTGATATAATATAACAAATATCATGAAACATTTAAATACATACAAGAGCAGAGAACAGAGACATCGGGAGATCTGTGGGAGGGAGAGGGCTTGGGGGGAGGAGGCATGGGAAAGGGGGAAGGGTGGGAGAGGTATAAAACACATGGACACTGCTTGGACTTCCAGTAAAGAAGTCGGTATTTCAAAAAAAGTGGATCTGGGGTGAATTAACAGGGGTAGAAAAGATCAAGGTTTTGGATGGGGGAAGATAAGAGATGGTGGAGAACAGCTGTTTTAAAGACCTGGAGGGAGGATTGGGATTGAAGAGAGTGAGGGAGTGTGTTCCAGAGGTGGGAGAAAAGCGGAATGAAAGAGTGAGAGATGAAACTTTCAGGGTAGGAGCGACACCTGTATATAATGTTTTAGTAATAATGGTGACATCATAGGTCACATGGTATGGCATCATAGGTTTTAGCATCATAAGTCTTACCAGCTGTCGCGTTGGATTAAACGCAAAAAATGTAAAAAAAATTCTCAGAAACCGCTGAATGAAAAAATTTGAAACTTGGCACATTGTCAAGTACTCCCAATGGGAAACAAAACCATGACAATGATGACATCATCGGTGAAGTGGTATACCAGACATGAATGTTTTAATCGAATCCCTTATCCTAAAAATCTGAAATTGCATGCACATGATCTATGACCCATTTATGATGAAATATTAAATTTATGACATCATAGGTCACATGGTTTGGCAGCATTATTGCATTTAACTTAAAACCCCCAAAAAAACATCTTCTCCCAAACCACCAAAGCGATCGACTCGAAACTTTAAGTGTGTCATCAACTCGAAACTTTAAGTGTGTCATTAAGAATCCGGATCCGAATCAGAGTTTTTAAAGATATTCTTCACTATTGAGTAATTACTATTGAGTTCACTATTGACTATTGATTGAGTGATTTCAAGGGGGGGATAATGATCTATTGGGCGAAAACCGATATATACCAGGATATATAAAAAAAATATGGACAGACTTGGACGAAACTTGGTGGACAGGTTGGGTGTGTGACAATATCGAATCGATTCGAGTTTAGTGAAGATCTGAATATTGATTAGGATACTGATTATAATATTGATTATCATGTGCTTGTTAAAGTGGACATCTCTCTGACCATTCTCAGAGAGCCTCCTCAACGTCGACGAGTCTGGCATTTCATTCAGGCCAACTGGCACGGTCTTCAAGCAGCCATCAATCATCTGGACTGGTCTCCCATCTCTACCGCCTCTGACATCAACTCATCCTGGGAATTCTTCCAAAGTAAATTGCTCTCTCTCATGCACAGATTTATCCCATCTCGTCTTCAGTTGTCATACCCTTCCGTCCATGGTACACAGAATCTTGTGGTGAGGCTATTGCCCAAAAACAACTTGCTTTCGTCTCCTGGAAAGCAAATCCAACGGAAGGAAATCTCATTTCCTTTCACAAAGCCCGAAACAAGTGTGTGTCCACCCTCAGGAGAGCCAGGAAACAATATCTCTCCATTCTCAGGACAGAACTCTCTTATCTGTCTCCCTCTTCCAAATCCTGGTGGTGTCTGGTCAAATCTGTTTCTGGTGTTTGTTCCCCCTCCATCCCCTCCCTCACCTCAAACGGCCACACGGCTGACTCCGCACGTGAAAAAGCTGAATGCCTCAACTCTGTGTTTGCCTCTAAATCTTGTGTCCCAAACCCATCCCTCTCTGTACCCACCGTACCCAGTCGTACCCAGCTGCTCCTGGACTCTGTGTCCTTTCCTCCTGACAAGGTGGAAAAGTTTCTGTCAACCCTCGACTCTGATTCTGCAACTGGACCTGACGGCATCAGCCCACGGGTCCTAAAATCCTGTTCTTCCGCTCTTTCACTCCCTCTCTCTGTTCTCTTCACCCTCTCTTTTGCTGAAGGTCATCTGCCATCTGCTTGGAAATCTGCCAACATCACCGCTTTGCACAAAAAAGGTGCAAAAACAGATCCCAGCAACTACAGACCAATCAGCCTTCTCCCAATTATCAGCAAAGTCATGGAATCCATCATTGCTTCAGAAATGAAATCTTTCCTCTTCTCCAATGGCTTGATCTCTGATCATCAATTTGGTTTCAGACCTGGTCACTCTACTCTGGACATGCTGCTTCTGCTTTCTCAACAATGGATGGAGGTCCTCAATGCCAAACAGGAAATTAGAGCTGTCTCCCTTGACATATCACGTGCCTTCGATACGGTCTGGCACCCCGCTCTGCTCACCAAACTCTCCTCTTTTGGTATCCATGGAAATCTCCACGCATGGCTGGCGGACGTCCTCTCTAGTCATAGTCAACGTGTGGCCCTGAATGGGTTTCTCTCATCTCCTCTTCCTGTTCAGGCTGGAGTTCCCCAAGGCAGTGTTCTGGGCCCTGTGCTCTTTCTGGTCTTCATCAATGATCTCTCTGACTCTCTTGAAAATCCTCTCTACCTCTTTGCTGATGACTCTACTCTCTGTCGCTCCAGTCTTCATCCCTCAGATCGGCAGTCTGCAGCCTCCTCACTCTCTGCAGACCTGGACAAAATCACAGACTGGGCAAACAAGTGGAACATGTCTTTCAATCCTGACAAATCTCACACTCTTACGATGTCTCTCCGAAAAGACCGACTGGACAACCCTCCCATCCACTTTCTGAATAATCCTCTCCAAGAAGTTTTGTCACTCAAGCTTTTGGGTCTCACTATCTGCCATGATCTTTCCTGGGAAAACCACATTTCAAATCTGGCCTCCAAAGCCAGTCGCCGACTGGGCATCCTACGTCGTGCGAAGTCCTTCCTTGGCACACCTGAGCTCCTCACCACATACAAGGCTTTCATCCGCAGCTATGGAATACTGATTTCCCCTCTGGGCTGGTGCTCCTGCCTCACACCTAGCTCGTCTTCACGCTGTTGAAACCAAAGCATTCAGAATCATTGGAATCTCCCGCGATGAAGCTAACTCCAAGGGCCTCTCACTCACTCACCGCAGGCAGGTTGGTGGTCTTTCCGTCTTCTACCGACTCCTCTCTGGCCTTGCCCCCCCAGCTCTCTCTGGGCTCTGTCCTGCAAATATTCCTACAGGTCGCACAAGATCTGCCTGCAACCCTCTTATGGTTAAACTGCCAAAATCAAGACTCTCTGCTCACCTTCACTTCTTTATTCCTCTTTTCTCCCACCTCTGGAACAAACTCCCTCACTCACTTCAATCCCACTCCTCCCTCCAGGTCTTTAAAACGGCTGTTCACCACCATCTCTTATCTTCCCCCATCCAAAACCTTGATCTTTTCTACCCCCGCTAATTTCACCCCAATTCCACTTTTTTGAAATACCAACTTCTGTCCTGGAAGTCCTTGGTGTCCTTGTGTTTTATACTTCTCCCACCTCCCCTCCCCCCTTCCCACGCCTCCTCCCCCCAAGCCCTCTCCCTCCCACACATCTCCCTGCTCTTAAATGTTGTGTGCTCTCAAGTGTTTGTGTGCTTCCCCATCCCTTGTCTTCCGCTCCCTCTTTTTATATATTTTGTTTGTCTGGTTGATTTGTTTGTGAAGTAAATGTCAGCTCTTTCACGAGCCTCGATTCAGTATACAAAAATACGATAATTATTTAATATTTTAAGTGATTCTCTTCACCATTGAGAGATCGGGCGAAAAGCGATATACAGTATGGCAGGATAATTTAATTGTGGACGAGTTATGACTAAACTTGGTGGACGAGTTGATTATGTGACAAGAACAAGCCGATTCGATTTTGGTTCAGGTCCGAATCCAGATCCCTCTTCCTCGCTATGTGGTGCTATATTATGTGGGTTTTCATCATGACCAGGGTGCTTTATACAGAAGTTGGACAGTACAGGTATCCTTTGCTGAATGAAAGTTCACATAGCGAAGGTTAGCTGCAATGAATGGTTTCATTTTGGAATATTCATCCCTTAACGAAGGTGTTCATTCATTACAGCGCATGAACTGTCACAGTGTCTGTTTCTGGTGGTGGTGATTTGTTTTGAACCTGTGCCTGCTTGGTTGCATCATTTTTTGGGGGTGCGGCTGTGCCATTGATGGAATGCTCCCCATTGCCAGTCCGCTGGTACTTATTTTTCCCGACCTTGGAAGGATGACAGGCTGAGTCAACCCACCTGGTGTTAATTCAATGGCTGACAGTGGCTCAAACTCAGGACCTGAAAATCTCAAGGCAGCCACCATAACTGCTAAGCCAACACCAGGCTTTTATATCTGGTGATTGTGTGCAATGTCACTTCCATGGCAATGATAAAAGTACAATACGCTCGTTTTTCCATAGATTAACTTTTTAACTGGTTTTCAAGGGGGGGGGGGGCTGGGGGGGTGGTTTCGGATTAAGTTTTCATAAGGCTTGGGAAAATTAACTTTTCAGAATGAAAAGGTTGAAAATAATGATCTCCAAAACCACCTCTACTGCCCCCTCGTACAGAAAATTGGACTCACAATTGTTTTGGTAAATGTTATTACACTAACTTTACTATTGTGTTATTATTAGGTAAATAATAATATTATAATGTCACTTGTAACTAAAACTATCATTATACCAGGCATATCACTTTGCTTTTAGATCGGAAAATTATAGTTAGGAAATAAGGTATAATGTTCCCATTATAATGGAAAACGAGCTCTGCATAACGAAGGTTTGCATAACGAAGGGGGTATAAAGGTACATAACCCCTTCGTTAAGTGGGGGATACCTGTACCTGTAAACATGCAATAAGGTACTTAAAATATACACTGTAACACTTACCACTGTTGTACACTGCCTGCAAATGATAAACGTTTATGACTTTATAAAATTGTACAATGCCAGTAAATGACAAAAATCCACAGACAGTTGTAGAATCAACAGAAACGAGAAAGCATCTCAAAATGCAAAGTCCGTCCGCATCCGGCGCTTTGTAATCAAACTAAACTTGATGATAACAATAGCTTTAAAAAAAATTGTGCATATATTATTCATTTGTGTTCTCCATATCCTCATAATAAAAGTTTGTTAAATACTTGATGACAAAAGCTCAATTGATAAAAATATAAAAAATGTTATGGCCTCGACAGACACTGAAGCTCAATGGTAAAATAAATAAATAAACACGGAAGCAATTTAAATAAAAAAGAAAAATAGGGGAAATACCCCTGGTGCTCACCTGGTAGAATAAACAGTATACTTACTACACTGACTAAAGGTATTTTAAACCAATTTCAATGGTTGCCAGAACACAGCGCAGCATGTGGAATCATACTAACATAATCATAAGACTTTAAACAAAGAAGAAAATACCTATTTTGGGGGGCAACCCCCGCCCCCCCCCCCCCCCCACCCCCGTAGACCCCAAAGGGGCAGATTTTCTTAATTCCGTGAGCAAACTTTGGTACAGCACGGGTGAAGAAGGTTGTGGTCACGTTTCATCGGAATTGCATGTATAGTTTCTGAGAAGAAAGCAAATACCCATTTTGGGGGGTCAAACCTGGATCCACTTTGACCCCCTGTATACCCTCTTAGACTGCGATCTTCTTAGTTCCTTGAACAAACTTTGGTACATCACGGGTGGTGAAGGTTGTGGTCAAGTTTCATCGAAATTGTATGTGTAGTTTCAGAGGAAAAAGCAAATTCCTATTTTGGGGGTCAAACCTGGATCCAATTTGACCCCGATAACCCCCTTAGAACCCAGTTTTTTTAATGCCGTGAACAAACTTTAGTCACAACACGACAAATATTAATTTGTGCCAAGTTTGGTCACAATCCCTTCAGCGGTTTCAGAGAAGAAGTTTCAAGTGTTTACGGACTGACGGACGACGCGCCATCACATAAGCTCCCCTGAACTTCGTTCCAGGTGAGGTAAAAAGGGGCATGTCGTGCTTGACACACAGTGAATGGGCTGATAAGGCCTTTTTGTACTCACTGTGACTTTGCCCGGTGAGATTTTGACCCAATTATCATTTTGTCTTCTCCTTATTCTCATAATAAAGGTTTGTTGAAAATTTGACACACAAACAGTCATTATCATTATTATGTACCATTATCATTATAATTATGTAACATTATCATTACCAATACCATTTTCATTATCATTATTATCATCATCACATCACCATTATGTATCATTATAGTTATCATTACCGTTATGAACCATTAGCATTATTATCTTTATTTTTATCTTTATTAGAATCATTACGTACCATTATCATTATTGTCGTTATTATTTGTATTTGTGTGCACATTCACATTTTGACCCAATTTTTAATTATCACAAAAACTGAAGTGGTTAAAAAGAGTTATGGCCTTGGCACACAAACACACACACACACACACACACACACACACACACACACACACACACACACACACACACACACACACACACACACACACACACACACACACACACACACACACACACACACACACACACACAACAAACCAGAAAAGGTATCTCTCACTCACCTTGCAAAAAACATCCAAAAATAGGTGCAAACAGATGATGTCACACACCAAACTGAAACAGCAACAAATACAGTTGCAATTATTGCAAAAAAAAGACAAAAGAAATATAAAAGATGGAATATCAGCAGATATATCATGATAACTGGGAGAAATACAAAAGAGCAGGGAAATATATTAAAAAGAATTGGACGGATTGAAGATAGAGAAAGAAGGATCACTGGAATGGCTAAGAAGAGGTCAGCTCAACTGGGCCGGAGAAGGAATCATTAAATTAATGCCCAAGACCAATGACACTACACGAATGGATCTAAAAAGATGGCAGGACTGAGTCAATCGAACAAGTGTAGGTTATGCCAGGTAGAAACAGAAGGCACGAGTCACCTCCTATCGGGATGTAAAAAACTCATGTCAGTACAGCTGTACACCCAAAGGCACAACAAGGTATGTAGAGTAATCCACTGACACATCTGCAGAAATTTCAATATCCCAGTTCCACAAAACTCATGGAAACATGAACCAAAAGCCATCATTGAAAACGAGGACATAATGCTCACATATGACCTGATGATCCCAGCCAGCATTAATGAAGAAAACAAAGTATTGCGACTGGATATAGTCCTCAGATACAAAAAGGAAAATAAGGCATTGCTAATTGAGATATCAGTACCCAGCGACTTTGGTGTCAATAATGCAGAAATCAAGAAAATGCCCAAATACTGAGATCTCAAGAATGAAGTGAAAAGATCCTGGAAGCTGAAGAGCACCAAAATTGTACCAGTGATAATTGGGGCAATGGGAATGATAAAGAAGAACCTTACAGGGATATTAAAAACCATCCCTGGGAACATTACCACAAACAAACTGCAGTTGGAGGCTGTATGAGGCTCATTAAGATCCTGAAAAGAGCCTTTGGATCAAAACTCTGAGAACAACACAACGCCACAACTTATCCCATGAATCGCAATCCTTCACTGAAACAGGGGTGGATACTTTGAGTCCTAGGAGAACTTTGTTCCACCTTCTGAAACCCAAATTATGGAGACTAGTGGGGTCACCCGTGGGAATCCCACGGGCATGGAGGTGTATCGTTGCGATCGGTGCAGCCGTTTTTGCGGTACCCGGGACAATAACGTTAGGCGGGAGTCCAAACCTGAAAATGCTGGAGACCAAAGCTGAAATTGGAAAAACAGTATAGCCTATTTTACTCCAGGGGTCCCAGGATTACCCACCCAAAATTTGGTTGCGATTTGTTCAGCCGTTTTTGCGGTACCTGGGAACGGACAGATGGACAGACGGATGGACATTTGGTGAATTATAGTAAGATAATCAATGACCGACACACACGCGCACGCACACACACACACACACACACACACACACACACACACACACACACACACACACACACACACACACACACAAGCAATTGTGAAACACAATCTCTCACAGTGCGGGGGACAGCATAATGAAATCACTCACTAGCGGGTGTAGTTTTTAAGAATATGGACATATAAACAGAAAGGAAGATGAACATCGTGAACATGAAAAATTGTGAACAAGTGGATGAGAATCAAAGGATTAGTCAAGTGGTCCCAGTTGGCCAAGCCTCAAATGAACACACCTATGTCTTCCTTATGTATGCGTCATCTACCATATAAAACACAATGTCAGTTTGTGTGAATGAATATGAATGAATGATCGTTTTAAGGCCATTTTTCCCTGCAAAAGCGGGGGTTAGCCATGCGGGCCCCATGACCTCATGGTTCCCTTTTTGAAGCAATGTTTTTTTTTATGGCCGGATGCCCTTCCTGACGCCAACCAACCATTAGTTGCCTCTTACGATGCGCAGGGATACGGTGGTACTCAATTTGCCGACATTGGAAGGAAGACAGGCTGAGTGAACCCCCCTGGCGTTAATTCAGTGATCGACCAAGATTCTAACTCAGGATCACAGGATCCCAAGCCTGCGCCCTAACCGCTAAGCCAACACCAGGCTTAATGTCAGTTTGTGTGTTTGTACAGATGCCTGTCCCCCTTCATATGGGTAGGTTTTAAAGGCCAATCTTATAACATGAATGTGTGTTCACGACAGTCTATTTTTGGGGATAAAACAAAGTCGAAAAACATCCTCCATAAAAGAGTAAATATGTCTCTTCTATTGGAATTGTAGACGGTGGCTTACAAATCAAGCCTCAAGGGTGGTGTACAGAAACGTTTTTTAAAATAACAATAAATTCAAGGTGCATGGAGGAGAAATTCGCTGCACATGATGTGCAACGCGTGCAGAGTAAAATGAGTGTTCATTTACATCCATGGATGTCCAATAAATGAAGAAGATATAAGCACATTTGACGCTAGGGCGAGGCTTCAGACTTTGGCATGCTCACGAGGCTGCACCGTCAAATAAACTGTTCCAACCTGTCATTTTTGATGGGTTTTTACTGGTTCCAAATAAAGCCGAAGAAAATGCACGAAATGATTCGGCGCAATGCACGAATTACAATTAGGACCTACTTTTGTTTTCTCAACTTCTCATCTCAGCTATGTTACCGGATGCAAGGTTATTTCTGCAGTCGCAATACGATTTCGCCAGGATCATGGATGCTACTATGCCAATCTATGCTACTCTAATTATCATAATGGATATGAGTGTGTGAGAGTGAGAATGTGCTCATGCGTGTAAGTGTGTGCAAGGGCAAGAATGACTAACTGCAATTGCTGGCTGGCTTGTTTTCCAGTATGTAGTGCATCTGGTCAGGTGAGTTGAAGAGACGCATCCAATTCACAGTCTGATAGAAGCACAGGTTCTCATTCTTCTCAAGGTACACACTGCCGGCGCTGATTTCTCGCAGTGAAGATAGTCCCAGTGAAGTTATTCCGGGAACAAGGCTCACCAGCAGCGAGACGCCTCTACGGGCACGCAGGGCCCACGACATGCACTGCTCACCATCGTGGCACGCAGTTGAAGGAAATGTTTTTGATTGGGCACAGAATTATCGATAATTTTGGAGATCATTAAAAACAAAAGCTATCAAAGTATACAGTATTTCTAAAATCCCTTAAAGCAAAATGACCAAAGGCACATGATGGAGCCTATAATCACATGATGCAATTGTAAAAGCACAAAAACACATGAAGAATAATTTTGATTTTGTGTCGAAATATCTGCTGAGTTCATAATTAAACAAATAATCCGAGTTTGAAAACAAAGCATTTGTATGAAAATCCTGTACTTGAGACCTGCACCACTGGTTAAATCCTGGTGGCATCGCACATCATTATGATTTCAAATGAGGCCAATTGATCAACTGCTGCCCCACTGTCAGTTCCTCACATTTTTATCCTCCATTACCTCTCTCTACCCTGATCCTCAATCTTGTAAAAAAAAAAAAGGAAAGAAGATACTTTCTTCCTTTTCATCTTGTTTATGGGTTAAGTAATCAGATAGTCACCTCCACCACCGAATGTGGATGGAGGTTATGTTTTCACCTCTGTCTGTTTGTTTGTGAACAAGATATCTCAAAAAGTTGTGGACGGTATCAGACGAAATTTGTTGGAGAGGTTGGGTGTATGACATGGACGAAATGATTCGACTTTGGTGAAAATCCGAATCAGGATCTGGAACCTAGAGTTTTAAAAGTGATTCTTCACCATTTAAAGATAGGACTAAAACCGATGCATAGCACGATATCTCAAAAAATTATGGACAGATTTGGACCAAACTTGGTGGACAAGTTGGGTGTTTGATAAGAACCACCTTTGGAGGCCATTT
Organism: Myxine glutinosa; assembly: GCF_964187855.1. Lineage (NCBI taxonomy): Eukaryota > Metazoa > Chordata > Myxini > Myxiniformes > Myxinidae > Myxine > Myxine glutinosa. Next base: position 137,194,596 of record NC_136266.1, on the reverse strand, counting down.
TTCCCCACAGAGTGGGGGTTGGCCTTTTTCGGGCACCTTGGTCCCCTTTTTTGAAGCAATGTTTTATGGCCGGATGCCCTTCCTTCCATCCAACCCTGTTAGTCGCCTCTTACGACACACAGGGAATTTCCAGTGAACTGGTACTCAATTTGCCGACCTCGGAAGGATGACAGGCTGAGTCAACCCCCCTGTGGTTAATTCAGCGATCGACTGGGATTCAAGCCCAGGATCCTCGGATCCCAAGCCGGCACCCTAACCGCTAAGCCAACACCAGGCTTGGGTGTTTGATAAGGAAGAATTGATTAGATTTTAGGGAAGATCCGAATACGGATCCGGATATGAGAATTTTTTAATTCTTCAAAAGTGATTTTTCAGCATTGAGTGATTTGGCCAAAAACGATACATAGCATGGTATTTCAAAAAGTTGTGGACGTGTTATGACAAAACTTGGTGAATGCGTTGGTTAGGTGACAAGAACAAGCAGATTACATTTTGTTTCAAATCGGATCCAGATCTAACCTATCAATGGGATACAAAACATAATCTGTTTAGCCTGGCGGAGGTATACGTTCCACCGAGTGCCTTTCTCCTTGTTGTTTTTAATCCTCTTTCATTGTTTAAAGTCATTAGAGGTTTACGGAACTTTTGAATTGCTGAGTTTATTATCAAAGTCTTTTTGCAAGTAAGCTACTGTATATCAGATTTCCTGCAATAAATGTACCTATATTTTCTTTACACTTCAGGTCCTTTACTCATTTATAAATTAAATATGTATTGATTGCCTTGCAGCTGGATTTTCATGATGAATTACAAAACCTTCACGATCTGTAAGATTAATGCTCCAAAGTGAAACTCTGGCAATTCAAAAAAAAGTTATGTGAATGAGATACTGTGCGTAGGCTACTCATATTCGTTCAAGAGATACCAAAAACGTATAATGAAGCATACATATAAATAATAATTCATTTATATATTTTATGATTAATTTCACAAACCAGAAATTGAAAAAAAAAGTGGCATGTCTTGAATGATTGAAAGTACTGTATACAGTATCTCATTCGTGCTAATTTTTTTAAACGGTGAAACCGCTTCACTATTTGGCTATGTTTGTCTGTCCATCATAAATGAAGAAAAAGAACCTTTATAACCTACAGTGTTTCATTCTAAAGGGTTCTAAAGGATAATTCTACTGGATTCTAAAGGGTAGTTCTAAAGGATTCTAAAGGGTAGTTCTAAAGTGTTCTAAAGGGTCATTTTAAAGGGTTATAAAAGGGTAATTCTAAAGGGTTATAAAGGGTAATTCTAAAGGGTTATAAAGGGTAATCCTAAAGGGTTATAAAGGGTAATTTTAAAGGGTTATAAAGGGTAATTCTAAAGGGTTATAAAGGGTAATTCTAATGGGTTATAAAGGGTAATTCTAAAGGGTTATAAAGGGTAATTATAAAGGGTTATAAAAGGGTAATTCTATGGGGTTATAATGGGTAATTCTAAAGGGTTATAAAGGGTAATTCTAAAGGGTTATAAAGGGTAATTCTAAAGGGTTATAAAGGGTAATTCTAAAGGGTTATAAAAGGGTCATTCTAAGGGGTTATAAAGAGTAATTCTAAAGGGTTATGAAGGGTAATTCTAAAGGTTTATAAAGAGTAATTCTAAAGGGTTATAAAGGGTAATTCTAAAGGGTTATAAAGGGTAATTTTAAAGGTTTATAAAGGGTAATTCTAAAGGGTAATTCTAAAGGGTTCTAAAGGGTAATTTTAAAGGGTTATAAAGGGTAATTCTAAGGGGTTATAAAGTGTAATTGTAAAGGGTTATAAAGGGTAATTCTAAAGAGTTATAAAGGGTAATCCGAAAGGGTTATAAAGGGTAATTCTAAGGGGTTATAAAGAGTACTTCTAAAGGGTTATAAAGGGTAATTCTAAAGGGTTATAAAGGGTAATTCTGAAAGGTTATAAAGGCTAATTTTAAAGGGTTATAAAGGGTAATTCTAAAGGGTTATAAAGGGTAATTCTAAAGGGTTATAAAAGGGTAATTCTAAGGGGTTATAAAGAGTAATTCTAAAGGGTTATGAAGGGTAATTCTAAAGGTTTATAAAGAGTAATTCAAAAGGGTTATAAAGGGTAATTCTAAAGGGTTATAAAGGGTAATTTTAAAGGGTTATAAAGGGTAATTCTAAAGGGTTATAAAGGGTAATTCTAACGTGTTCTAAAGGGTAATTTTAAAGGGTTATAAAGGGTAATTCTAAGGGGTTATAAAGGGTAATTCTAAAGGGTTATAAAGGGTAATTCTAAGGGGTTATAAAGAGTACTTCTAAAGGGTTATAAAGGGTAATTCTAAAGGGTTATAAAGGGTAATTCTGAAAGGTTATAAAGGGTAATTCTAAAGGGTTATAAAGGGCAATTCTAAAGGGTTATAAAGGGTAATTCTAAAGGGTTATAAAGGGTAATTCTAAAGGGTTATAAAGGGTAATTCTAAAGGGTTATAAAGGGTAATTCTAAAGGGTTATAAAGGGTAATTCTAAAGGGTTATAAAGGGTAATTCTAGAGGGTTACAAAGGGTAATTCTAAAGGGTTATATAGGGTAATTCTAAAGGCCTTTTTAAAGGTTAATTCTAAAGGATTCTAAAGGGCAATTTTAAAGGGTTTCATTCGTTTCTAAGATTTGCCTATTTCATATTAAAAATGCCAAATTGAACCGTTTCCTTTGGACATGGTTGCAATTTTTATGCTCCCATGTATCAAAAACAAATCGTATGTATTATATAATGCAAAATCATAAATGATAATAGAGTATATTAGCGTGAATATAACGAGAAACAGTACAGGAGAAAATAATAGCCGATGATGAAATTTGAAACATGAGTCGATTCTGAGCGTCCACTTTTGAAGTTTTTAAATGTGGATGTCGTGAGCAAGAATCAGATCGATCATATTAATGTGCCGAAGGTAGTTCAAGTAACACTGAAAGTTGTCAATCAGTCTCCACATGCATGAATCACAACAGCTCAATTATCTATGATGGCTGATCATAAATTTATTTCCATTTTTTTATGCGCGAGAGTCGAAGCTCATGGAGGTGCAATAAGAACACAGAATGGAGTGAGGCATAACAGACAGAAAAGAGCAGTGGTAGAAGGAGTAGGAGGGGGGCAACAAAAAGGTAGACATTGAAGGATAAAGGACATGGGAAGACACAGGGGTGGATACGCTGGGTACAGCACAGCCGCAATTTTTTCATCACATAAGTGTAAGGAAATACTGGGGAAGAGGAGAAATAAAACTAAAAATGAACAGAGTGAGCAGGACGGGATGAAACTGGGTCACGTGAAAACCCAGAAAGAGGTGGGCTTGGGGAGGGTTAATGAGTGTAAAAAAGATCATGGGTGTGGATCGGGGATGACCTGAGATGACTGTTTGAACTGAGCTCTGTTTATTAGGCTCACATTGTTCATGAAATTGAAAATCATTCTTTGAATTTGCTGGCATTTGTCCTTAAAATGGCATGAAAAACAAAGGAAAATTATATAAATTCTATAAATAATTATATAATTAAAATAATTAAATTATATAATTAAACAAAAAGGTTCTATAAAAAGGAAACCGACTTGCTATTAATGATTGTCATTTGTACATTGATAAACCTGCAAAATACCTTTGACATTGTCCTTTCTCCTATTACACACCATAATTCACCTTTTCAATTTGATTCAATATGCTTTAAAATGCCATTTTTGTCAGTGGGAGTCTTGTGCAATTGTCAGGATCATGTTATCCGTGTTCACTTAGAATTTTTATCCGTGTTCCATAGAATTTTTATCCATGTTCATTAATAAAACATTTTCTTATCAATATAATCGATTTCCAATTTGTTACTTTTACACAACATCTAAATTAACCATTATTAGTACCCTTATGAAAGCAAATATGTAAAGAGCTTTATCATACTTGTGTAACGTCCTGCCTTGTATAGTTGTCAGATTTGCAAACACCTGTAGATCTGTCATGTTTTCTGGCCAGGCTTGGATCATTAAGTAACCTTGAAGAGAACAAATAATAAAATATAAAATAAACATTTTCATGCAGAAAGTGTGTGTGTGTGTGTGTGTGTGTGTGTGTGTGTGTGTGTGTGTGTGTGTGTGTGTGTGTGCGTGCGTGTGTGTGCGTGTGTGTGCGTGCGTGTGTGTGTGTGTGTGTGTGTGTGTGTGTGTGTGTGTGTGTGTGTGTGTGTGTGTGTGTGTGTGTGTCGTGCACACATTTATGTTTGCACCTTGCTACCTGTGATTTCTTTTACACTGCGGAAGACATTCAGCTTGGAAGGGTTTAGTGGTGGGATTTTCTCATAAGCATCCCTGCAAAGAAATTACCAGGGTGTAAAATTACTAGCGAGAGTAATAGCGAGGATAAACAAATGTATACTACCTTGAACAATTACTTCACTCAAAAAAAATATTGCTGCATCAATGTACCACCACTACAAACACAACAAGAAAGAGCAATCAGAGATTGCATACCCTCACCGGGACGTGTGTGGTGTTGTTCTTTGGGTCTTCAGGGCTAATGGGGTTTTTAAGGGTCTTCGGTGTCTTGGGAGTATTTTTGGTCTTCTGGGTTTTTAAGGGTATTTTTGGTCCCCTGGATATTTTGGGTCTTTGGGGTTCTTTGGGTGTTGGGGATATTTAAGGGTCTTCAGTGGCTTTTGCGTGTTGAAGGTCTTTTTGGTCTTTAAGGGTATTTTGGGTCCTCTGGGTATTTTGGGATCTTTCGGGTCTTTTTGTCTTCGCGGTCTTTAAGGGTCTTCGGGGTCTATCCAGTCCTCTCGGGGATCTTTCGGGTATTTTGGGTCTTTTTGTCTTCACGGTCTTTAAGGGTCTTCGGGGTCTATCGAGTCCTCTCGTTCTTTTTGGGTATTTTGGGTCTTCATGGTCTTTTGGGTTTTGGTGGTCTATATTTTGGTGGTCTTCAACATATCTATTTGCTTTACTATAAAGTAGCAGAGAGGGAGAGAGAGATAGAGAGTGGTTAAGGAGGAAGGTAAAGCTGTAGGTAATCAGTCAGCTCACCCATTGATTCCAGTGACAAGAAATGCAATGTTCCCATTGATCTTGGTGCAGTTTTCAAAGTTGTCTATGTTGGTAATGTCCACTGTTTGTGCTTTGGTCAGGTTTCCCGTACCTAGACCGTCGCAAGCTGAGCCCAGACACAATTAATCAGGTTAACTCAATATGCGGCAACAAATGCAGATTCTAAATAAGATGAGCAGTCTGAGAGACCAATTCCAAACAATAAACAGCAAAGATATTTCCTTCAACATTTTTGGAAGCTCGACTAAAAAACAATGATCCTAACTGCAATCTGCAGTAGCAAAATTTTCGAGAAAAGTTCCTCGTCATCATCCACAAATAATTTGTCGAGATGAAACAAAGAAATAACATTTGAGAGTCATAAAGCATCGAGATCAAAATATAAATAATGGAGTCTTGGGAAAAACTCAAAACAAATAAAATATCTCATGGGGAGGGGGAGTGGGGGAAAAAATGGGGTAAAAAAATTCTCAGAGTTGGAATGTTTAGAAATCTGCAAAACGAACGAAACGACGAGATTCCATTATGGATGTTAACATTCTCCAAGTTATGTCCACCTTTTGGGCAAATATCAGCACAGGGATCGCACTTTTTCTTTCCCTGCTTTTCCACCTCATGCTTTCCTGCTGGACAGACCCGGACACACGAGTTGTAGTCCACGACAAAGTTGTCTGCAATGACATAGAAAGAAAGGATGAGTATGAGATGAAGGAAGGATGAGAAGAGCCAGTTTGCCCTCGTGCTTTGGCTCGATTCACGAACACGAATGCGCTCACAATGGTTGCCGAGCACATTTTAATGGCCACTGGTAGATGTTCAGTGAAGGTTTTTGCTTTGGAAGTGTATCGATGGACATCTTATTGGAATGGAGCAAACGCATATGGTTATGTATGTATGTATGACTGTATGTATGTATGTATGTATGCATGCATGTATGTATTGTATGTATGTATGTATGCATGTATGTATGTATGTATGTATATTTGTGACCAAAACGTTTTCTTCTTCAAATATATATAAACCGAAAAACACGGTCCGTGAAGCCATGAGGTGGTGAAGCCGTGTGACTATATAGCTATTAATTAAGTACTCTTTGAATGGCAGTTGCATTCCTGTCTATTAATTACGTACTGTTGGAATATACTTTTCGACCCTTAAGACTGCTGAGACCCCTAAGTCCATAAAAGACCATTTAAGTCCCCCACCATAAAAGACCATTTAAGTCCAATATCCTTAAAACCATAAAGACCCCAAAATACCTTAAAAGACCTAGAAGATCCAAAATAGCCGGAAGACCTTTAAAGACCCTTAAAGACCACGAAGACCCAAAATACCCCAAAACTCAGAAAACCCCACAGATACAGAAAATCCCAAAGACCTTAAAGACCCCAAAGATCCAAAATACCCCGAAGACCCAACATACCCCGACGATCCAAAATATCCAAAAGACTGAAAATATCCAAAAGACCCAAAAAGACCTAAAAGGACCCAACAGACCCCAAAGACCCATAAATACCCCAAAGACCCTGATGAGCCAAAATAACCCAAGGATGCAGAGGACTCAAAAGACCCTAAAGACCCAAAAGACACAGACCACAAAGACCACAAAGACCCTTAAAATCCCAAAGACCCATAGGATGCTTTAGACCCATAAGATGCTTTAGACCCATTAGAGATTAGACCATCTTGGACCTTTGATCATTTAGACTTTAGAGCTTTATACCACTTGGACCTTTTTAGATTACAAATAATTTACAAATAAATAATATCACCAATATGACAAATACATTTGTACAAAAGAAATGTTTGTATTATGATTGGTGTAAATCATGACAAAACAGCAACTCAAGTTCCGTCAGGTCATTATCCTCAGTTTAAACAAGCTCATGCCTCTGTAGCGACGTGTGGTGAGGCGAGCGTAGCGAGCTGATCCATGCTAGTTAGATTAACTTCCTTTGCACACCTCTTGAAAATTATCAGGGTCACCTGAACTTAATAATAGCAAATCAAACTACAGTATTTTGATATAAGTTATTGCAGAGATATTATTGTGTCAGACATATTCAAAGAAATAAAAATGACTAAATAATCTGAGAAAATGACCACTGATTTTATAAGCCGTCTGATTCAATAAACATTGGGCAACGTGCATTGTAGTTACAAATCAAGAAATGTGGTTTTGGTAGAGGGGGGAGGAGACTGAAGTCAGGTTTTCAATATGACGCTTAAAACAAAGATGGCAGTTTGAATTGTGTCAAGGATGCTAATTAGGGAGATACCATGAGATCATTAACAACCACATTGCAGATGGTAGAGGTGACAATTAGCAGTTGCCATCAACCATGCTGTCACTCCATCAGATGGAAACTTATTATCAGATGTGGTGAGAATAAGAATCAGTCAAGGCAGAAATAAAATAGCTCATAAGTTATCCTATCATCCAAAAACATTACAAAAATTGTCATTGCATATTTGATTCATAATGATTTTTTTCATTTGTCATTAAATATATCTATATCTATATCTATCTTCTATATCCCTATTTGTGAACATCTGTTAGTTCGGTTGTGCCTCATGGACAGCCTAAAGAAGCGACTTAAAGAGGGAAGAGGGTGTCCATGGGGGGGAGGGGGGGCGGGGATAACTTTTCACATCATTAACATGGGAGCATCAGATTTTAACTAGGGGCGTGGCAGCGGGGCGTGGCAGCGGGGCGTGGCAGCGGGGAATGCCCAAGGGGCATGGCTTCCGATGACTATAAAAAGCCCACTACACACACGTGACTGAATATTTATTTTCCGGGCAACGCCAGGTAACTCTGATAGTGGATACATATATACAGTCGTTGCCAAAAATATTGGCACCCTCATACTTTTATCAAATAATGCACCATTTCTTCCAGAAAATTGTTGAAATTTAAAAAATCATTTGGTATCCACATATGTACTTCTTTGGTTTGCAGTGGAACAAAACAAAAAAGCTGAAAAATTACTAAATCTTAGCTTATTCCACACAGGAATCCTAAAATGGCCTGGACAATATTATTGGCACCTTTGAGAAGTTGTGAGAAATAATTATATTTCAAGCAGGTGATTCTTCTTTACATTGGAATTGAACTCACCTGTGATGAGTTGCAGGTGCCTGCAATATAAAAATCACTCATTCAACCAGTTTGAATGGAGAAAAGGAGTCATTCTGCTGTTTTGTGTCACAGTGTGTACCACAATGAGCATGGAGAAAATAAAGAAAACCAGAGTCTGTCTGTCTGAGGAGGTCAGACACAAGATTGTAGCCAAGCATGGACAATCTCAAGGCTACAAGTCCATCTCCAGAGACCTTGATGTTCCTGTGTCCACTGCACGCAATGTTATCAGGAAGTTTAAGGTCCAATGCACTGTAACCAACCTCCCTGGACGTGGCCGCAAGAGAAAACTTGATCGAAGGTTGCAGCGAAGGATTGTTTGAATGGTGGAGAAACCACCTCAATCAACTGCCAAACAGATTCAAGCTGACCTTCCGACACAAGGTACGACAGTTTCAACTAACACCATCTGTCGCCAACTCAATGAAAGTGGATTCTATGGTAGGAGACCCAGGAGGACCCCACTGCCGAGAAAGACCAACTGGAGTTTTCTAAACAACACCTGAACATGCCAAAATCCCTCTGGAAGAATGTCCTGTGGACAGATGAGACCAAATTAGAGCTTTTGGGTAAAGCACATCATCTCTATGTTTACAGAAAACAAAATGAAGCCTTCAAAGAAAAGAACACCTTCCCTACAGTTAAACATGGAAGAGGTTCACTGATGTTTTGGGGTTGCTGTGCTGCCTCTGGCACTGGGTGCCTTGAATGAGTGCATGGCGTCATGAAATCAGGAGATTACCAAGGCATTTTGGAGCGCAATGTTCAACCCAAGTTAGAAAGCTGGGTCTCCGTCAATGGTCATGGGTCTTGCAGCAGGACAATGACCCCAAACACACTTCAAAAAGCACCCAGGAAAAAAATAAATAAATAAATAACCACCTTTAGAGGCCATTTTTCCCCGCAAAGCGGGGGTTGGCCTTTTTCGGGAACCGTGGTTGTTGTTGTTTTTTGGTCCCCTTTTTGAAGCAATGTTTTACGGCCGGATGCCCTTCCTGACACCAACCCTTTTTGCCGCCTTTAACGACAAACTGGGAATTACCAGTGAACTGGTACTCAATTTGCCGACCTCGGAAGGACGACAGGCTGAGTCAACCCCGCTGGCGTTAATTCAGCGATCGACCGGGATTCGAACCCAGGATGCTAGGAATCCTAAGCCAGCACTCTAGCCGCTAGCCCAACACCAGGGTTTGTTGCACCCAGGAAAGGGTTGTTGCACCTTTGTTGTTGCACCCAAAGCACCCAGGAATTGTTGAAGACAAAATGCTGGACTGTTCTGAATTGGCCAGCAACGAGTGCAGATCTAAATCCTATTGAACACCTGTGGGGAGATCTGAAAACAGCAGTTGGGAGAAGGCAACCTTCAAATCTGAGAGAAATGGAGCAATTTGCAGAAGAAGAGTGGGCCAAACCGTCAGTAGAGAGGTGTAGGAACCTCATTCATGGCTATAGGAAGAGCTTGACTGCAGTTATTTTGTCCAAAGGCTGTGCTACCAAATATTAAGTCTTGGGTGTCAATAATTTTGTCAATGCCATTTCTTTTTATTTTCTGATTTAAAAGGATATATTAAGAACTGAATCAAAAACAAAGTTCTGTAATATTAACAATGAAATAAAGAATTGTGGAGACCAAATACTTTTGTCAATTTCAACTTGTTTTTAGAGAAAATTGTGAGTTATTTGAAAAAGGTCCAAGGGTGCTAATATTTTTGGCCACAACTGTATATATATATATATATATATATATATATATATATATATATATATATATATATATATATATATATATATATATATATATATATATATATATATATATATATATATATATATATATACGTATATATATATATATATATATATACATATACAGTATAGATATATTCGCTCTTGAATATGATTATCATTACCACTGATGGTTTTATACCCATAATTATTGCTGCCCAGCAGGGATGGAGGTATAGACAAGTGGCAGTTTTTAATCCTTACGTGGGCACTCCTTGACGCAAAGGGCTCCATAACTGTACTTCACATGAGGGTCTTCTTCCCTTTGAAAGGTGACCCGGTTGTAGATCTCTGGCAAAGGACAATGATTGATGCAGGCACCACTGTCGTTGAAGTTTTTGCAGGCCTGTCAAGTGGTGATGCAAAACATGCAACAAAACAAAACATTAGAGCTATTGTCAAGTGACTAATTCATGTTGTATATGTGTGGAAACAAATAAATAAATATGCATTTGCTAAATAGCAGGTTCTGCAAAAGTAACATAAAAATCACATTAAGTTAAACCTGGTGTTCGCTTAACAGTTAAGGTGGCTCGCTTGACTCAACCAGGTTCTTCTGCCATTCTTCCTTGCAGATTTGTTAACTGTCAAGTTGGATGTGGAGCATCAGTGAACAGCAATCTTCAAATCTTTCCAGAGATTCTCAATGGGATTCAAGTCTGGGCTTTGGCTGGACCACACAACGACTTTCACATTCTTGTTCTGAAGCCATCCAGTTTTGCTTTGGCTCTATGCTTTGGGTCATTGTCCTGCTGGAACATTCATCATTGATGCAGCCTATGGTCTTTTGCACTCTGAAGCAGGTTCTCCTCAAGGATTTGCCTGTATTTGGCTCTATTCATTTCTCCCTTTATCCTTGTAAGACTCCCATTCCCTGCCACTGAAAAGCATCCCCATGGCATGATGCTGCGTACCATGCTTCACGGTAGGGATGATGTTAGATGGGTGATGAGCTCTGCTCGGTTTCCTCCAGATATTGCACTTTGGATTCAGGCCAAAGAGTTCAATTTTTGTCTCATTAGACCACCGAATCTTTTGCCTCATGCTTTCATCTCAGATATCATCTCGATATTGTATATAGATATTTCACATCTCTATATTTCTGTATTTCATTTTTAATTATTTTGTAAAAATACCTAAAAAAAAATAATTCTACTTTGACATTATGGGGTATTATGTGTAGATCATTGACCAAAAAAATCTCAATTTAATCCATTTTAAATTCAGGATGTAACACAACAAAATGCAATAAAAGTCAAGGGGTGTGAATACTTTCTGAAGCTACTGCACCCAAAAAAAAACTCAAAATAAAAAATCTTTAAACAACATAAAATGCGATCCAACACATATTGATTGCCCATTGTGAACAAAAATCATTACAGGTCAGTCAAATTTGCAAAAACGACATTATTTACCCATGATTGCATATTATGACATGAGTGTCTGGAAGAACCATAAATGGATTCTCTCTGCCATTTATAAAGGACAGCCATAATAGAGGCTGCTAAATATATCCAGGCCAAATTCATGGTCATTACTGATCAAAAGATTTTTTTTAAACCTGAGAAATGTCAATGAGCTTGCCAGTGTGGAGCAGTTGGGCAATTCTCTTTACAATTGTATAATCCTGATTACATAATATTTCCTGATCTTCGGGAAATTGATTTGATGAGAGATCATTAATATCTTCTGCCACTTGCAGGTTGGAGGTGTCATTGGGCTCTGAAAAATAATATCAACGGAGTTCATCTTGCTTACATTATTGTCTATTGTGATATTGTGTGGTTAACTCAACACCACCGGTGACGGTCCACCAACTATCGGAGATACCCAGGGGCGTCGAGAGCCAGCACAGGCTCAGAGGTTCACCCCCATACTTTCCCTCTTATATAACTTTTTAAGGAACTTTCTTTAATGAAGACCCTAAATTAGAGTAGCAACGAGCTCATTGAATGAATGAATGAATGAATGATCGTTTTAAGGCCATTTTCCCCGCTACAGCGGGGGTTAGCCTTGCGGGCCCCATGACAATCATGGTGCCCAGTTTGAGGCAATGTTTTTATGGCCGGATGCCCTTCCTGACCCCAACCCTTGGTTCTTGACGCCAACTTCCTGACGCCATCATTAATAAAGCTAAATCACAGCAGCCTTTATAGCTCACAGTACAAGTGTTGAAAAGTAAATAAATAAAGTATTAACAAATCTATTGTACAAGTTGAAGTTGGTGCACTTCGTACATGTTGCAAAGTACGGAACATACAGTGCGGTCCAATTGTCCAAAGCGTCATGATTGCTCCAGACAAACGGCCTCAAACAGTATATAATAAAATGCACACAAGGACAAAATTATTATTTGTCCGTGTCATTTACCTGAATATTTTACCGAGAAAAACAAAAGGTCACTTTTATTTAGCCGTATGATCCAAAATAAAGGAGATAGCGGGACGTTTGGACCGATTGAGTCAATTCGCACCCTCGACTGTTGAACACTATTTCTCCATAACATTGGGAAAAAAATACATGAGAAGATGGTTAATAATAATTTTTGGACAAAGAGGATACAAACCCATGTCTTTGTAATGCACATTTCTGGTTAATAACCATTTTCTGTAAAATTTGAAACTACTGTAAAAAATGGGGGGAATAGGGACAGCAAGGTGAATTGGGACACAAACTGAAAAAAGTTCGGAAACCTTTTTCGCTGACAATCGATAACCATACTGATTTGTTGATATTTGGGTTGAAAGTGTTCGCTTGTTTTTTTAAAAAGCAACTTATAGTCCCGATTAACCCCATATATGGGTTAAATAGGAATAAATAGGATTTTTATGGCTGTCCCTATTCACCCTGTTTTACGGGTGAATAGGGACAGTCACTAATTCTTTGTTTTCTTGTGACGTCATCGGAGCACGCGCGCAGGGCACCCTGGGACACCTCGGCCATTTTGATACCCTCTCGAACAACGTCGTCAGCGGATTCACATTAAATAGTTTTTGTTCACGACCAGTCATGCCAATTTGCGGCGTATTTCGTTGTTCAAACAGGCCAGGCGTTAGGCCAGGAGTTAAGTGCGAATGGAAACATGGCCAGGCTCATGGAATGCGAAACCTGGAACATAAAAGTATTGAATTTGAAACTGTCCAATAAACTTTCTAAAGTTATGTACTCTTATCAACTCGGTCAAAATGAATCTCGATTTTATCATGTGAAGAACGTGCTATGTTATCGTTGCTTACATGATAAATATAGGTGATGACTTATGGCCATACGCACAAAGCACACATGGCGGCACTCACTTCGCACTGTGCGTCACATGTCTACAAAGTATGCACACATGCATGCACAGCTTAAAACTGCAGTGGTTTTTGAACAAATGGAGGGCACTTAATCAATCAGGTCCATAACATTAACACAAGCAGCTTTAAAAAATACATGTTTGTTTAATGTATTAATACCTTGGATCGAATCAAGTGGACGTCATTCAGGTCTTTGTGTAGGATTTGTCGCACCCATCCATCTTGGTACAACCTGTATGCCTCGAGGGATTTATACTTCTTCAACTCATCTTTGGTATAGGCCGATTTGCTGAACAACAGGTAGTTGATCACGTCGATGTGGGTCACCTGAGGCCACTTGCTCACATTCTTCTCAAATTGATCATTTGATAGACCATAAGGGTCACACCCAATGACAGAAATCTTCTCTTTGTAACGAACAAGAACGTCCGGGGGGAGCGTCTCTTGGTAGCCAAGGTTGGCACTCGCACTGCTAGCCATACTCAAGCCTGGATCTACCGTATCCTTACGTACACTCCAAGTCTGTTCTACAGGTAGTTGGTTGCAGGTTGACCCACTGCCCAGGTGTTCACCAGTTCACTGGTCCACGGCAAACTTAAACCGAATGTTCTGTGTTTGTTGGGCAACAATACGTAATATAAACTAGATGGCACCACACTCCACATGAACGTGACAAAACAAACAAAATTACTTTATAAAACAGACTTTTTGCGATCCGCATTCACCATAAACCAACGCAACAAATCAATATCAGCACACACGGACAGATTAACTTGGGTATCAAAATGGCCGCCGCGCAATGCGAGATGGGTAACTGTGACGTCAGTGAAAACAAAGGATACAAAAAAATAATAATCAAGAAATAGGGACAGTTTGGAGAAACTTTTTATCCCATATTTTTTTTCATTGGCACCGTGGTTTATATTATGGGTGTGTGGGAGCTATGCTCGCACGATAAAACCGGACAAAATGAACGACGCCAGGAATGAAGTTTCACTGAGCTTTATTTTCAGCTCACTCGAAAGAACTCAAAAGCACTGAATCAGCTCCACCTTGGTAGGCAGCGGGACGGCCCCGCGCTTCGTGATGCGGTGCCCCAGGAAGTCGACGGCCGTTACGCCAAACTGGCATTTCGCCGGGTTGATGATGAGGCCGTGCTGGCCGAGGCGCTCAAAAAGCGTGCGCAGGTGGATGAGGTGCTCCGCCCGGGAAGTGCTGGCGACGAGAATGTCGTCCAAGTAGACAAAAAGGAAGGTGAGGTCGCGCAGCACGCTGTGCAACAGCTGCTGGAAGGCCTGGGCCGTGTTCTTAAGGCCGAACGGCATGCGAAGGAACTCGAAGAGGCCAAAAGGTGTAATTACCGCCGTCTTTGGTACATCAGCCGGCCGGATGGGTACCTGGTGGTAGCCCCAAATGAGGTCGACCTTGGAAAAGATCACCCGCCCCGCCAAACGGGCGGAAAAGTCCTGTATGTGTGGTATCGGGTACCGGTCGGGGGTGGTGGCGTCGTTGAGGCGGCGGTAGTCACCGCATGGTCGCCATCCGCCACCCGGTTTGGGCACGATGTGCAGCGGCGAGGCCCACGCGCTATCCGAGCGCCGCACAATGCCAAATCGCTCCAGCGTGTCGAATTCCGCCTTCGCCACGGCGAGTTTGGCCGGGTCGAGGCGGCGAGCCCTGGCGTAGACCGGTGGACCTGTGGTCGGGATGTGGTGTTCGATGCCGTGCTTGACGGCGACGGCCGAAAATGTCGGCTGCGTGAGGGCGGGAAAGTCGGCGAGTAGGCGGGTGAAATCGTCCACGGCCAGGAGCGCGCAGGCTAGCTTGGTCGGAGCGGAGCCGCTCAATGAGCAAGCGAGCGAGCTGAAGGTCTCCGCATTGATGAGCCGACGCCGTTTGACGTCGACCAAAAGCTCATGCGCGCACAGCAAATCTGCACCCAGCAAGGCCATGGGCACGTTCGCCGTGATGAAGTCCCACCTGAAGCGCTGGCCCCCGTAGCAGAATGCGACGCTGCGCGAACCGAAGGTGCGGATAGAGGAGCCGTTTGCGGGGACCAAGGCGGGGCCGCACAGCGCGGCCTGTTTGTCCTGCGCCGAGGTGGGTATCACGCTTAGCTGAGCGCCGGTGTCACACAAAAAACGCCGCCCGGACACTGTGTCCATGATAAACAGAAGGCTGCCTGAATGGCCAACGCTCTTGGCAGACAGCGAGCGCTGGCCTGGTCATTTCCCGACCTGCCGAAAGTGCACGGTGGGTGGCACGTTCTGGCCTTCTGCCCGAACCTGGCGTGGTAATAGCAAATGGTCCGCTCTGGTGGAGGCTCCGGCGGTCGCGTCGGGTTCGGTCGACGGGGCGTCGCGGCGGACGCTGCCGCCAGTGGTGCTGACTCGGCCGGTGGTGGCGCGGGCGTTGCCTCGGGCGGCCCTGGGTTCCAGGCGGCCGCTCCGACGTGTCGCCTGGCCGAGAAAAATTTATCGGCCTCCTTGGCCAGGGCGCGAGGGTGCATGATGGGCGAGTTAGCCAAAGCTAACCATACCTGCCCGGGTAGCTGCTGGAGGAACAGCTCGCGGAAGAGGAAATCTGGGCTGTGGTCGCCGAGTAGAGCCAGCATGTGGTCCATGCGCTCGGATGGACGGGCCTCGCCCAGCTCCGGGAGGTCGAGTAGTTGTCGCGCGCGTTCGGTCTCCGTGAGTCCAAATGCACCTAGGAGTAGGCCTTTGAGCGCGCCGTATTTGTCGGCGTTCGGCGGGTTCCGTAGGAAGCTCAGGACCCGGGCCACGGTGGAGGCGTTGAGCGCGGAGACCACATGGGGGTAGCGCAAGGTGTCCTCCGTAATGTTCCGCAGGGCGAATTGAAAATCCGCTTGGGTGAACCAGACGGCCGCGTGCGATTCCCAAAAGCCCGGGAGCTTCAAAGCTACAGATGACTCCATCGCCGTGTTCTTGAAAAGGGGTCACCAATTGTGGGAGCTATGGTCGCACGATAAAACCGGACAAAATGAACGACGCCAGGAATGAAGTTTCACTGAGCTATTTATTTTCAGCTCACTCGAAAGAACTCAAAAGCACTGAATCAGTCCATCGAACGGGCGGCAATTTATAAATAAAGCTCAACACACAAAAGCCACACCTCTCAGGTGGGGCGTGGCATGCAAATAGGTAAGCCAAGTGTTCGCCCGGGAAAGGCAAGTCTGGACACGCCCGGGCGAGTCCGGACAAGTGACCGCTCGCCGGTTGCGTCATCGGCCGGTGCAAGGTAATTGTGTCATGCTTCCGGTAACCGCTACAGGTGCATATTATGTGCATCCATCTGAGCTATCAATTTAGCAATAAGTTGGAGAACTCAGGATTGTTTCTTGATTATTCTTTTTTTGTATTAGTGACTGTCCCTATTCACCCGTAAAACAGGGTGAATAGGGACAGCCATAAAAATCCTATTTATTCCTATTGAACCCATATATGGGGTTAATAGGGACTATGTTGCTTTTTAAAAAAACAAGAGAACACTTTCAACCAAAATATCAACAAATCAGTATGGTTATCAATTTTCAGCGAAAAACGTTTCCGAACTTTTTTTCAGTTTGTGTCCCTATTCACCTTGCTGTCCCTATTCCCCCCATTTCCACGGTACCATTAACAGCGGTAAATGTTGTTTTGTTTCCGGCAAGAAAGCAAAATCAGCTTCTGGGTTTAAATGTAACGATGAGGAAATGAGTTTGAGCCGATGAGGGGTTTCACTGTACTGTTTTAAAAAATTACAGGAGAAGCTCAGACCCCTCAACAGACCCCGGGCCCCACGGCAGCTACCCCACCTGATTTACCGCTCTCAACGCCCCTGGGGGTACCTATGCAAGGTTGGATAGTTGTGTAGACTTTGAGGTGTTCACAAATTTTGCCAAGTGTCAATTCTTATGCTGTGGAACAATTCAGGCTGAGTGGGAATTGGTGAGATGTTTGTGGGGGGGGGGGGGGGGGGGGGAGGGTGGATATGTTGTAGAGTTTACCTTAGAACAGATAGAACTGTATAAATGATGAGAGAGATGGTGATGGCAACAGAAATGGATGGGAGTGCCGGAAGCAGAAGTTCGGCTGGCGCAAGGGCTTTACAGGGGAACGTAGGGAAGTGTTTTGCTTGTTCCTAAGATGTCGGAGGAGTTCAGTGTGGACATCGTTTTGAGGCAAGGAAGCGCTGTCAGCCCACTCATGTTTATCACTCAAGCACGAAGGTGAATACGAGGGGTATTCTGGAGAGGATGTTGTTTGCAGACAATCTGGCTGTTGTGATGGAGAGTAGGGGGGAAATGCAAGAAGTAGTAGTGGAGTGGAAGAAGGCATTTGAGAAAAATGAGCTGAAGATGAGCATGGAGAAGATGGAAGTGATGTGGGTCAAGCAGCAGAGGAAATAAATTCATATCAGGTTAGAGGGGAAGGAGATGAGACAAGGAAATAGGTCTGAGTATCTGAGTGGGAGAGGAGGGTGGGAGTAAACAGTGACCAGGGATGCTAAGTCAGAGGCAGAGGTGCGGAGGAAAATACAGGTGGGTGAAAATGCATGGAGGAGGGTGGCGTGAGTAATGGCAGCCAGAAAGATTTCAAGGAGATTGAAAGGAAAGGTCCTGAAGTCGTGTGTAAAGCTGGCCTTATGGTCTGGAGACGGTGACACTGACAGAGAAACAACAACAGAGGCTGCAGGTTTGCGAGAACAACTGGGTCAGGAGGATTGAGGGAGTGAAGAGGATGGATGGAAGAAGAATGGATGAACTGAAGGAGGAGATTGGTGTGCAGATGGGCGAAGAGAGCAGCTAGGTTGAGGGAGCAAGGTGGGAGGAAAAGAGGTAGACCGTGGTTGAGATGGGAGGATTGTGTGAAGACGGATATCAGTAAATTGGATGTGGTTGGAGAGCGGAGAGAGTTGGTTGAGGACAGAGGGAAGTGGGGAAGTATCATGGTCAAGGCAGGGCAGAAGATGCCTCGAAGACCTGGAGGGAATGATCAGATTGAAGAGAATGTGGAAGTTGGAACAAATGAGTGGAGGCTACCAGTGATCCTGGATTTAGGTAGTTTCATCAGAAGGAGGTTGATGGTGGACCTTGTGAGCCCTGCAGAAACCTTCGGGGACAAAGCACGGAAAGAGCAAAGGGTGTAAGACCTGAAAGGAAGTGGTAGAAGACAGAGATGCCATCAACCTGTCTGTGATGGTGATGTGATAGGCCAGTAGACACGGCTTCATCGTGGGAGATTCCAATAATCTTAAAGGCCTTCGTTTAAATGGCGTCACGTTGAGCAAAATGTGATGCAGGGGAGCCAGCCCCGAAGGGAAAGGAGTACTCCATCAAGCTGCGGATGAAAGGCTTGTAAGGTGGATAGGAGTTCAAGTGTGCCAAAGGAGGACTTTGGATGATGCCCAATTGGCGGCTGGCTTTGGAGGCCAACTTTGAAACGTGGTCTGCTATTCTATTCAACTGTTCAATTTGAAGTTTAAGATTGAAAAATCAGGTTTATTTTCAATTTCATTGATTTCGAGAAAGTGTTTGACAGTGCACAATAAGAGAGTTTGCAGAGGCTTCTGAGACTTTTTGGGAATCTGGATAAAATAATTGCAATGATTAATTTGCTGTATGATGGAATCGTTTGCAGCATTATCCACAATGGAGACTTTTCATCCTGGCTTGACGTGAGAAGTGGACAAAAAGGATGCATGTTGTCACCCATGTTGTTCTGGATAGTGATTTTATATATTTTTTGTATACAAGATTGAGGCTTGTGTAAGAGCTAACATTAATCACAAAAAGGCAAAATGACGCATAAAACATAAGATAAAGGGAGCGGGAGAACAAGATGGGGAGAGAGAGGGAAGCACACAAGTACAACATTTGAGAGCAGGGACATCGGGAGATCTTTGGGAGGGAGAGGGCTTGGGGGGTGGAGGTGTGGGAAGGGGGGGAGGGTGGGAGAGGTATAAAACACATGGACACAGCTAGGACTTCCAGGAAAGAAGTCGGAATTTCAAAAACGTTACGGTTAGGACAGGGTAAGGAGACAGGCGACGGAAGGAAAACAAACTGGTATCAACCGGATAAATGAAACCTAATTGGAAGATATTGACTATGTTGATGACCTGTGTTGGTTTGTGTTTCTGCGTTGGTACGTTATTCTTTCACAGCCGAACGATAGCATCTAGAGGCCCCATATTTTGGGTGGAGGTACTTCAGAATCTGGGGAAGGTTTTGAGCTACCAAATATTGGCCTTGCCATCCATTTTGATGCCACCAAAGGCTGCTATAAAGTGTATATTGGGGATGTGGTCAGACAGTGCTGCAGCAGGCAAAACCTAACCACCATGAGGCCAATAACTCCATGGCTTTTCAATGTCCAACAGATCTCAAAACCACCGCCGGGAAAAGCTGACCCAGCCGGGAAGCACTGGGAATCACGCCCTCCCACTGGGCAGTTTATTAACTCCCTTGCTCTTCCAGCCAAAGAAAGCTGCATAAAGCAACCAAGAAAAGCTCGTCAAGGTAAGCCCTTTGTTGTTTCAAATCCGACCCAGATTCCTTTACAGCTGCAGACATATACCTGATTGGTTATTCCCTCCAATTACAGGTGAGAGAAGCGATTGTCTTTTGCTATTTCTATGCTCCCACCCAGAGCAAGGAATGGCTGTGAATGGGAGGTTGCCTGGTTGGGAAGATGTAAGTAGTGTCAGTACTGGGTACCTCATGGATCATTGGATCAGTACTGCGACTGTTATTATTCATAATTTACATCAATTATTTGGCCAATGGAGTTATGTATGATTTGGCTTTCCAATTTTGCAGATGACACAAAGTTTGGAGGTTAGGTAGATAGCAGATGGGGGAGGGGTGGGGGGCATGAACAGAATTTTATAGTTTGGGCAAAATATTAAATAAAAGGCAGATGCATTTTAACAGGAGATGCAAGGTATGTTTTGACATGAAATAATAATGAAAATATAGGGACTACAGTGTATGTTGCAAGGGGCAGTCTTGGAGCGTGACCCAGGAGAAGATGTGGGGGTGGTTTTGTTAGTAGATACGGGGGTTACGCAGACAGTACAATGGCAAGTATCTATAGGTAAGGTTAATAGGGTTTTAGGATAAATGCATAGCGACATACGTTATAAGTCAAAAAGGTAGTGTTTACACTGGACAATAATTTAAACAGGCCTCTTCTAGAATACTGTGTGTAGTTGTGGTTGACACATCTAGAGAAGCACCGAGCTGTCACAGAAAGGGTTAAGTGAAGAGTGACTAGATTGATTCTGGGGCTAGCTAGACTAAGCGACGAGAAGCGACTGAAGGAGACAGGACTTTATACATTATAAAGGAGGCGATTCCAAAGGGACATGATATAGATGTTCTAGATAATAAAGTGCATCGACAAAATATGTGCAGAAGTTTTTTTTTTCAACAGAAATGACAGTAACAGGACCAGGGACCACAGTCTGAAAGTAAAGAAGACGAGAGTTAGAATGGTAGTAAGGCAGGCGCCTTTCTCTCAGAAAGTAGTTCATACATGCATTCCTCTCCCTGGAAAGGTAGTGGCAGCAGAAAGAGTTGATAGGTTTAAATTTGAGTTAAATTGGTACCTATAAGAACTGGGAATGGAGAGGTACAGGGATATTGACAGGGATGATAGGTCGCTGCGGTATGGATTGGTAATTGGATACCTGTGTCGTGATCGTGTTGTACCTGTCAGAGGGTCCAATCAACAGATGAATGTTCTATCTGTTTGTTCTTTCCTCAACCTACAACTGCATTTGTCTCCCACCCAGTGGAAAAAAAATAAAAATACTTTTTTTTACAATCTTAAATAACAAGTTTTTCATGTATATAACATCTATATAATGTCTGTCTGTCTGTCCCCAAACTACAAACTCAGTTTCCAGGCTAGCTCTGACAAACTTTCTGTGGAACATTTTGGGGTCCCGGGGGGGGGGGGGGGGGTCCATGCATGTGGAAACATTCGCTGGTTCGGTAATATATCAATACAATTGAGATTTTGCGTTTCCACCTGTATGACGCTGTTTGAGATTTCGGGCTCCCACCTGTGAGAGAGTAAAATGAATCGTGGTAAAATAAAATACATAAATAAATACAATAAATCATGGTAAAATAGGTGTAGTACAGAGCTCTACTTCTATACCATCTGATTACCATGACATCTTTCAATGGCCAAAAGACCCAACGAAAGTATTTGGACAAAAGTGTAAGATTTGCATGGGCCTGGTGGCTGTACAAGGATGTACTGCTACAGTACACAACTACCGGGGTTTGCAGACATAATTTTGAAGACAATGACTTTATGTTCAACTGCAGAATGGCCAGGAAGATTAATTTTGCAAGTGGGAAATACCTTGAACCAGTATGCTTTGCTTACGATATTTCCGAAGAGGAAACAACTTTCGGTGTCAACTGAAATCAAAATGTCAGTGTCTATAGGAATGAGGAGATATACAGAGAATAAAGAAGCTTATTGTAAGTGTTCTTGAAGGAGATAATACATATGAAACACATTCAAAACTACAATGGCACTCAGTGGAGAGCAAACCTCCGCCAGGTGAACAATTTACGTTTTGTATTCCACTGATATGTCGTATCTGGATCCAGACCTGAACCATTATCTAATCAGCTTGTTCTCGTCACCTAACCAATTTATGCACCTACTTTTGTCATAGCTCGTCCATGTCAGAACTCGTCCATAACCTTTCGAGACATCCTGCTATATATCATTTTTGGACCTATCTCTCAATTATGACTAATCACTTAAATTCTTCTATCTAGATCCAGATCTTCACCAAAATTGAATCGATTAGTCCTTGTCACACACACAACCGGTCCACCCAGTTTTGTCCAAATCAATCCACAACTTTTTGAGATATCCTGTTATATATTATTTTTGGCCCCATCTCCCAATGGTGAAGAATCATTAAAAAATTAAATAATTCTCATATCCGAATCCATAATCAGATCTTCACCAAAATCGAATCTGTTTTTCCAAGTCACACACCCGACCGGTTCACCAAATTTCGTCCGAATCCGTCCACAACCTTTTTGAGTATCTTGTTCACAAACAAACAGACAGACAAACAGCGGTGAAAGCATAACCTACATCCACCTTTGGTGGCGGAGGTAATTAATAAATGCTCATATTTGTGATGATAGATGACAAATGGCCACTTAATGCCTTTTAACATCTCTCCTGAATATAAGCATTTGAATGGTTTGTCAAATGTAGCTCGGAGACAAATTCAAGGTGGTGGAATTAGTTGTTCAACTTGAGTGGACACATTTTACAAAGTCTGGAAAATTGTATAGTTTGAAAAATACTTCTCTATTATTTTCTCCCACCTGGCAAGTGCCAGGCTAAAAATAAGTAAAACAATTTAACTCTCAAGACAGGCAAAGCAAATGTCTTTGCATTTTCTGTTTATACAGTTGATTGCACTTAAATGCTGATATGCACATTTAAAATATATAGTGCAAGGAACTTGGACACAGGAGGCCATTTCACCAATCATCACTGCACTTACAATGTCAATAACGCATTAATTTATTCTATCAGATTATTTACTTAAATTCACGATGAAGCAGGGGTTAAGGGGAGTCAGGAATACAGTGTGGCAGGAGAATGCATCACCAGGGTGTTTTCATACTATTTAGTTTTTTTTTGTTTTAGAGGAAGGGAGTGTGCTGGGAGAGGGTTGTAAGGTTAGGAATGAACAAACAATGACAGCATATTCAATGTTTGATGAGACCCTCTCACAGACATTGCAATCACTTCACAGGCATCAAATCACAGGTATTATTAATTCATAAGCTCCCGGTACCTACTAGACCCACCAATATTAATGTAGGCCTCAATGCCCAATGCTTATAGGTACATATATCATTTAAATGTACCATACAAAAAATGACAGTTTATATGTTTGTGCAGATGTCTGTCTCCCTTCATAAGGTAGGTTTTAAAGGCCAATCTTTTCACACGAAAGTGTGTTTACTATGGTCTATCTTTTGAAGATAAAACAAACTCGAAAAAACCTTTTCATAAAAGAGTATTTATGTCTCTACTATTGGCATTGTAGACGGTGGCTTGCAAACCGAGCCTCAAGGGCGGTGTACCGAAGCGTTTTTTTTAAATGATAATAAATACAAGGCACAGGGATGTGAAATTTGCTGCACGTGATGTACAATGCACGCAGAATAAAACGAGTGTTCATTTACGTCCGTATGATGTCTAATAAATAAAGAAGATACAAGCACACCTGACACTAGGCCCAATATTCAGACTTTGGCACGTGCACGAGGCTGCACCATCGAGTAAACTGTTGCAACCCGTCATTTTTTATGGGCTTTTATGAGCTTATACATATTTACTGTTTCTACTGCTACTACTTTTCAAGGGAGGCCATTCTGTGTGTCAATTACTATTGGATTGAAAGGAGAAGGAAGATTAATTTTGTACAAATATCGTTTTTCTGAAATTTGCATGACTTTTCAAATGAATTTGTGTGGATAGTTTCATCATGTCATCATTCCAGATCAGGTGCGTCAGCTGTCTGCCATTGTGGAGGTGAATGGGCCAGAAGCAAGGCTTAATTTGTAAAGTGAAAACAAGCTCTTATTCTTTCAACAATGGTAAACCACGACAGTTGCAACCAATCAGGGAGAAAAGACATTTGAATTGTCTGATAAAAGACGTCAGACTTGGTTGTCCAGAATCAGCCTTTGTCAATCTTGTAGGGATCTGTCGTTTATTAAATTAATCTTGTCGTGGCAACTCTCTCTTCGTACAGAAAAGTTTGAGCCGTATTAGAAGTCATCGTCACACATTCAACAAAAATGTACCAATGATAGATTTTGTATGTTCTTTCGTTTGTTTTTCTTCACCTCCAACATGGCGGTATACCAGCAAACGACCCAGAAGTATGACGTCATCAAAAACTATCAATTGTGTAACCATAATTTATCATTCTCGCTCTTACACCTTGAATGATATCTTGCTTATTTGTTTATTTCAATATTTTAATCGGAAATGTCAGGGGATTTACCATACCCTCCATCGCCAGTTGCACCAACTTCTGCATCGCTGATAGTGGCGGGACTTCTGTAGAACTTGCTCGGAACTTGGTTGCCCAATTTCCATTTCGTATGCTTTGGAGCGATACAATCCCTGGTGTTGGGCTAGCGGCTAGGGTGCCGGCTTAGGATCCAAGGATCCTGGGTTCGAATCCCGGTCGATCGCTGAATTAACGCCAGGGGGGTTGACTCAGCCTGTCATCCTTCCGAGGTCGGCTAATTGAGTACCAGTTCACTGATAATTCCCTGTTTGTCGTTAAAGGCGGCAAAAAGGGTTGGCGTCAGGAAGGGCATCCGGCCGTAAAACATTGCTTCAAATAGGGGACCGAAAAACAACAACAACCACGGTTCCCGAAAAAGGCCAACCCCCGCGAAAAATGGCCTCTAAAGGTGGTTATTATATATATATATATATGCTTTGGAGCGATTGCCTCTGGTCAAATTACGCATTAAAAAGCTAATTTCTCCAAATTGTTAATTTCAAAGGAGGTTTTCCACACTGGCATGGACTAAGAATGAAACATTGTATTAACTTTTGACAGGTTAGGGCAGATGCTTCCTGGGCCCTTTAAGAGTGAAGTCTCGAGTCGTCTCGAGAGACAGGTTGTTTTTTTTGTCATTCGCCAATCTTAAGAGATGAGATGAAATCTTAAGAGATTTCTAGAGAGATGCTATCAATGATGTGCCTGTGCCACCCCCCCCCCCCCTCTCCTTTTTTTTGTTCCTGTCATTCACTCACTTGTGTCCAATTTTAGCCCCACTGTTAGTACATTGCCTTTTTACCCTCCATTGCCTCACTTTTCCATGTGCCTCGCTATTTTACTAAAAGAAATATGTACAAAAAATTGCGAGTTGAAATCTTCTTCTTTTCCTCTTCCCTTTATAAGGGGTAAAGACCAGCTGCCCAAGGACAATTGGTACCACCAGCTGCCCAACGACAATGGGCTAAGGACATTTAAAAGTTGCAAATAATCCCATCATCAATAATAGCACATTTAATTAGCCATGCTAACTAGAGAAGAAATGCAAGATCGAGTGTGAACTATTAAAGGTCTACCTCTCATAAAGATAACATTTTAACAATTTGTTTTGCTGTTAGGTAATGAAGGTGGATATATATGTTCTAAAGGTGTATGTGCAGGTGTGGATCTGTGCACTTCTTCCTTACAAAGCAGTGAGTGTTCTGTGGCCCGCTGCACCCAGCTGCGCATTGCCCGTTGCAGCACTGACTGAGCTTCGGTCCATAGCAGCGGCTGTCGCACTGTGCCACGCAATTTAGCCTTGTAACTGTTGTGGAAAAGAGAAAATTCATGTGAAACAAAGTTGTAAAAGCACACTTGTTCGTTGTAAACATTACTAAAACAAGTACAGATACATTCAAATTACACCACCCCCATGCCAAATAAATAAATAAATAACATATCCTCCAGTGTGCGACATCACCGGTGTGCCTTCGGCGCCTGGTGATGCCGCAGTGCAGCACATGGAGATGGAATTGTGAGGGAGCGGTGTACAATAATTGACTGATTAATTGATTAATTGCGTAATTAAAATAAATTAATAATAGGTAAAATAATTAATTTCTTAATCAATTGGCTAATAGCATACCTAAACCACCAGTGTTTCATCAAAATCTGTAACTTTTTGAAATGTAATAAAATAATTAATTCATCGAAAATAAATAATTGTTTAATTAATCGATTGATCAATAAATCAAAAATATCCTTTCTAGCCAAATCACTTGGTCACTGTCATGTCCAAATATCAGCTTTCTAAGGGGAATTTCTAAGAGGCATTTCTAAGGGGCATTTCTAACGGGCATTTCTAACGGGCATTTCTAAGAGGCATTTCTAAGGGGCATTTCTGACGGGCATTTCTTAGGGGCATTTCTAAGAGGCATTTCTAAGGGGAATTTCTAAGGGGAATTTCTAACGGGCATTTCTAAGGTGTTGGGCTAGCGGCTAGGGTGCCGGCTTAGGATCCTAGGATCCTGGGTTCGAATCCCGGTCGATCGCTGAATTAACGCCAGGGGGGTTGACTCAGCCTGTCATCCTTCCAAGGTCGGCTAATTGAGTACCAGTTCACTGGTAATTCCCTGTTTGTCGTTAAAGGCGGCAAAAAGGGTTGGCGTCAGGAAGGGCATCCGGCCATAAAACATTGCTTCAAAAAGGGGACCAAAAAACAACAACAAACACGGTTCCCGAAAAAGGCCAACCCCAGCTTTGCGGGGAAAAATGGCCTCTAAAGGTGGTTATTTAAAAAAAAAAAAATTTCTAAGGGGCACTTCTAAGGGACGTTTCTCAGGGGCATTTCTAAGGGGTGCGTGTGCACGCGCGCTGTATCTGCATGTGTATGTCTGCGTCTGCATGGGTGTGTGTCTGTGTCTGCATGTGTGTGTCTGCAGATGTGTGCTGCCTCTGCATAGGTGCCTGAGATATTGCCCAGATAAGAAAGAAAATAAATAAGTGATTAATAATGAAAATAAATAAATAATAATGGCAAAATAATTAATGTATTAATCAATTGGATAATAGCATACCTAAACCACCACTGTTTCATCCGAATCTGTAACTTTTTGAAATTTACATAATTAATCAATTAAATGATTAATCAATAAATTTAAATAAAAAAAACTCAAAAATACAGCCAAATCACGAGGTCATTGTCATATCCAAATAACAACTTCCTAGCTCAAAAGGTGCCTGAGATATTACCCAGATGAGAAAGAAAATAAATAAGTACTTCAAAAAAATCGATAATAATTAAGTAATTATTCAATTAATTGATTAATAAAAAAAAATTTTAAATACCTTTTTGCCAAAGTACTTGCTCACTACTGTGGCAAAATTTCAGCTTCCTAGCTCAAAGGATGGCTGAGATCTCGCCCAGACAAACAAGAAAGCAAAGAAGAAGGAAAACAAGAAAGTACGAAAACAAACAAACAGAGTGAAAACTGAGTACTCCCTTTCGGCACGCGTCATCGCCAGGTCCCCTTCGGTGCCAGGCGATGACGTCATGTAGCGCCTGGAGATGGAAAAGGAAAGGAGCAGTGTACAATAACACTTACCAGATACTTTTCAGCTATGGGCTAATTCCCCGAGACATTTCTCTATTTTGACAGATTATGTCAAGAGCAAAATGAATTGATGCCTCAATTACCTGGTGGACCTTGACTCACAGATTACCATGTATCCACACTTAGGAAACCAAATTATAGAATAAATCAGGTTCATTGCTAACTTTGACACCTATAAATCAAAATGACACCTATATAAGGCATAATATTATCCAATTCCATGAAACAAGATTACAAAATGATTTTCAACAATTTAACGTAACTTTTATTACTGAAATATTTCGTATGCACGTGCAGGTGGTGTACGTACACCAATGCTTCACACACTCAAAAGAGGATGGTGCTAACACAAGGACGGTAAAGGAATTAAGGCAATGTGTGCATCTCAAAAATATTAACAATTGTGACTTGTGTTCTTGAACATCATGTAAAATTAGGATTTTGTATGATAATGAATAATATGTTCATTGATTTATTCAACTAGAGCATTCCTGGCAACTGAGATACACAGACAATATGTTGGCTGCCTCTATTGTATCCTATGTCAATGTTCTGTAACTGCACCAAACTGATATGTACATGCTTGTGCATGCTGCTTCTACATCAACATGTACCATCTGTGACATGCCTACACTACCTGGATTTCGGGTGCAAACTTGTGTTGGTATACTCCATGGTTGTAAAAAAAAAACTAAGAAAACAATACTTTGAGCCATCTATTCATCAAATAGGCTGTATCCACTGATCCAAAATCGTCACACTTTGTGAACCAATGAACAATTTGCAAAATGCACTGGGTATCAAGAGAAGACGCTTGTGGACTGCAAGAATGGAAAATCTCAAAAATATATCGAAATTGGTTCCATGAACATGAACGAGATTGCAACAATTACAAGCATGTGGAATATTTTGATTACCATTCACATGGAGTCCATGAAATATCACTGACAGTTTTCCAGTCGATTTTTTATTTCCGCAGCCAATGCGCCATCATATGAGATGCATAAGAGTATCTATTTAATTTTTGAGAACTCGGTTAGAGGTGTATTTCAATATGGGGGAATATTACAAGTGTCAATATAATGGGTTTGTTATTTGAATTTGTTATTGTTATACTACTGTTTTAACAAGGAGAAAAAGACATAAAATGTCATAGCACCCATGGTTTTAGTAATTTTTGCTGTATGGAGTTAAAGGCCGCCAGTCGACTATCTTTGGTCGGATTACAAAACAAAATATTCTGCATATGTACACTCTCATGTATTGTCTTTGTGCAAAGTTTGAACAAAATCGGTCCATGCATGGCCGAGAAAAGGTTGGGGATATGTTTAAGTAACAAAATGGCCGCAAGTCGGCCATCTTGGACCTGATCTCAAAAAAAGATGTCATGCATATGTAACCCATCATTCATTATCCATGTGCCAAGTTTGAACAAGATCAGTAAATGCATATCCGAGAAATGGTTGAGGACATGTTCAATACCGTGTTTTTTTACAACTAAAATGGCCGCCAGTCTACCAGTCAGCCATCTTTGATCAGATCGCAAAATAAAGTCAGGTGTACGTGTATGACATAATGTACTGTGCTTGTGCCAAGTTGAAACAAAATCGGACTATGCCTGCCCGAGAAATAGTTGGGGACACGTCCATCTCGTGAAATGGCCACCAGTCAACCATCTTTGATGTGATCTCGAAAAAAGAATTATGTGCATATTGTCGTGCGTAGCCTCCGGTTAATACCAGAGGCTCGCGGATGGACCAAAAACGGCTTTAATTGAGGCAACGGCCAATACGGATTTTGCTATGGTCGCGCGGGAGGAAGAAGGAAAGTGAGAGCTGCGGTAAAAGCTTACCTGGAGCGCGCCGACGGCAGCTTCGATCCTGCAAGGAAATTAACTCGACACGGACACAAGCTTTTGAATGGAAGGGGAAAATAATACAAGGGTTTATTAAATAAAAGGATGGGACAGGGAAACGCGATATTAACTAAAACTCCTAAATTGGGATCCCACACACCAGACCTCAAACACAAACAGGGGACTGAATCACGAAAATAACACGTTCGTTATGTAGTGTACGTGGCGTGCGGTCTTATCTGGTCTCGTCGTCTTCCAGTGTAACACGGCCCAGATCGGCCCCGCTCGCGTGCCACCAGGCCCCGGTCCAAGCCTCTCACCGCTCACGAGGTCCGTGCACCAAGCTCCAAAGCACCGAGCACCACGCGTCCAATGCCCCAAAAGCACCACACGGCCCAAAGCACCGCCAGCGATCTCCACACAAGGTCGATCTCCAGTCAGGATCGGTCTGCCAAGATGAAGAGAGTGTGCTGCGCAAGACGAAGCGCCGGATGTCCAAGAGGAAGGGCTGCGCAAACAAGAACCGGCTGTGCTCTCCTTAAATGTCGTTCGGCGCGCGCTGATATAATCTCTGGCGGTGACGTCAGCCTCGGCGCGGCACCCAACCAGAGCCTCGCAGCTTCCCGCCGTTTGCCGACCCTCCTTGTGCCTTCCGCGTTGATTCGCACCTTCCGCACCAACCAATCACAGTCATCCTGGGCAGTGTTATAGCACGTGGCGTGTAGCGTAGTCATTACTCGTGCATGTAGCGTGCTACGCAAGGCCCAGCGGAGATGAAGCTGGCCGCGGTCCACGCGGCGGCGCCCCGAGCCGGCCCCCTTGCCTGTTCGTCTTCCAAAGTCGTGTCAGGGAAGGGAATCATTTAGTGTTGCAATAAAGAGCCTAACTAAGTGTCTAAATGAGTGCATTGCCATATGGGACAAAGGTTTGTCTACCAGGCGTGACACACAGGGGCGTTATTCTTTAATCCCAACTCTATTTATCACTCGAACATCCTGGTATGTTCACAAGTATACATCTTAACCGACAAATCGGACGAACAGAAATTACAAGTGGATTCCTTACCGCGACAGATGAAGCACGTTACCTATTCAGATCTATCTGGCTCTAGATATTGCTACCCCACCCGACATAACAATATGTAAGCCATCATTCATTATCTGTTTGTCAAGTTTAACAAGAACAGTAAATGTATGTCCGAGAAATGGTTGAGGATATGATCAACATCGGTTTTTGTTTTTTTTACAATTAAAATACCCACCAGTCGGCCATCTTTGATCACATCGTGAAACAAAATGATGTGCATATTCATAACAGCATGTACAAAACTTGGTGGATGAGTTGGTTAGGTAACAAGATCAAGCAGATTCAATTTTTGTTCAGGTCTGGATCCAAGTCCGTCCTATTATTGGGATACAAAACGTAATGGGTTTAGCCTGGCAGAGGAATGCTCTCTATTGAGTGCTGGTCTACTTTTAAAAAGTAGAGCTGGTCTGTGATATTAGGCAGTTGTTGTTGTATAGCCCCGGACAGTTCTGTCGAACAAGCCCGCAGCAAGGAGACAGCTGATAGATCTCAAAAGAGCGACCCAGATATCCCCCACATTCAGGTAGGTGAACCCCCGTTTTCACGAAGTCAGGGCCACGACAGAGTTAGAGAGAGTGAGAGAGTGAGAGCGAGAGCGAGAGTGAGAGTGAGAGTGAGAGAGGGAAGAGAGAAGTGAGAAGAGAGAAGAGAGAAAGGGCCGGTCCATGGGGACCGATCGGCTCTGACCGTGACCGCGCTGCCCTGATGAATCCGGGCAGCAGGGAGGAATGGGGAATATTTGTCTCTCGACTTGCATTGGGGGTTTTAACCAGCGCGAAGAGGCGTCTCTGATAGTTGTATATTAGGCTGCCGTTGGAAGTGCTATGGAAATGTGAACCACTGAGGATGATGCAATATTGCCATTAAGATTATTTATATGATGGACATAAATATGGCTCGTTTGTTTTAAAAGCCTTCCGAATGGGCAGCCGTTTTCCCACCTGCAACATCCAAAACCCAATACAGATTTTGCCATGTCAGGATGCAAACGCAAAGTGGATGGGCCCAGAATTTGAAATTTTTAGCAAACAACATGCAGACAAAAAAAAAAAAAAAAAAGGAGTCAGGAGCACGAGACCGGTCTTGGGCTGACCACATCACCATGCTGACATCCAGCTCCAGATGTCACTTTCCTTACTCTATCTAGCCAAGACTTTTCTTGACCACCATCAGTCCTTTATGATTTACAATATGTATTTCAAATGAAAAAGAGTATTGCTTTCTTCTTGTGGAATGGTTCTAAGGCATGACACATGATGGGGGACGGGGGGAGGGTCTGTGGACCACCATCACCGTTGGAGCCTGTAGACCCCAAAGACTTAAATTATTGCAGTATCCTCTCGGTGTCACCCAGGGAAGTTAGAAATTTGGTTTGTGATCTGATTTACAGATTTTGAACTTGTCATAAACATGTGCTCGCATGGGGTGTTTCATCCAGACGGATTTATTGCCATAAATATTGACACGTCATAAAGGTTATGTCATAAAGATTAACATCGGTTATGTCACGCACAGCAAATTATGTGACATATTTTTCCTTTCAACAGTTAATTAAGTTATCATACCCATGATCTACACTACAGCAGCACAATTTCACCAACAAACAATCGAATGCACAATCTCTATACTGTGGTAGCCATGACTACACCATAACCACACTATTTAACCATTACACAATTTGATAGACATCATCATAAACTATGTTATACAGCAATTATCCTAACTATTTAACACATATTCTTACTAAGTTGAGCAAACTACAGGCATGACACTGAGCATTACAGTACCATACTCTTCAATTTACATCTTACTCGTTGGTCCATTGGACCAAATTTTCATTGGTCTTCACCTCAATGAATGAATGAATGAATATGTTCATTCATTCTTTACCTGCCTGCCAGACTTGGGAGATCTTTTGGGTCTTCAGAGTCTTTCGAGTCTTCTGGGTCTTTTGGGTCATCGGGGACTTTTCAGTTTTCTTGGTATTTTGGGTCTGCCCACCAGTCGTGTTTTTGTTTTATTTTGTTTTGCGTTTTTATTTTGCCAAACTTTTAGCAAAAAAGGTCAAATCGCCCCTGATGGTCTGCTCTACTCTTTTTATTATTTATTCACGATCTGGTATTGTATGTGTCGGGGTGAGTGTGTGTGTGTGTGCTTGTTGTTTTTGTGTTTCCGGGGCACGAACATGGCTGGGGTAGTGTCTGGGTTGGATGTGGTGATCTGTGGGTTGCGTGGTTTGTGGAGGTTCTGTTGGATGTTGTGCATGTGTGGGTGTGGTGTTGGGGACCAAGCATTGTTTTTTGCCTGCCTTGTCAAGTTGCTTGCACCATTCAGTTCTTGCCGTTTGTGCATTGTGTGGGTATGTCCACAGTCTCCCCAGCTAGACTAGCCTCTCGGGCCTCTCATCTCTTGACGTGCCATGCTTCAGTATCAATGGACGTTGTGTCTTGGACAAGGGAGCCATAAAAGTCAAATTTGTGGCCGGATTGCAGGCAATGATGCGCTATGGCCGACGGTGACATCTAGCCTTCATTTCAAATTTCGTTTTTTGAAATGTCGAGGAAACGTTGAGCCAGAATCTTTACCGACACTCACACCCAAAGTAGAAGGGCATCGAGTGACATGGAGAGAGAGTGTGCTTCCTATCCTATACTCCTCCACACTAGGCCACACCCCCGGTTTGCCTCCAAGCACATTTTACACATCGTCTGTCATTACTTTGACATCAGCCATTTTCTGCACCACTCCCCACCCCCCTCAATTATGCCCAAATGTGTTTTTAAATTTTCCTTTGGGGAGGGTATTGGAATGAATCCCACACTCCTGATCCCAAATGTCACGTTGGAGGCTCGCAAACACGATATCCCTTGGCTCAGTGATATTCTATCCTGCAAATGGCAGAAAGGTTTCTAACTAAACTGCGCTCAATTTAAATTACGATGAACTGCATTTGGATATGACAACTTACTCTTCCCCAAGGTCACCCCATGGAAAGCTGAATTTGGCGGGTCAGGGATGCAGCAAAATACGCTCTACTCCTCCTTGATCCACAGCAGAGATGAAGAGAGCAGGCCAATGAAGCAAGATCCAGACGAAACAAGAGCCAAACAAAGTGAGAGCAAAGAGATGTTTTCCTCCAGAGGTCCAAGGTCCAATGCCTCCTCTCCACATGAATCATGGGCACAGCCCTTGTGGAAACTCTGTACTATCCAATAGAGGCACCGCCCTTCTGCATGGCCAGTCATCTGGCCCACCCTCCGTACACGAGAGGCTGTCATTGGCCGCCACATCTGGTGCGGGCAGTGTCACATGCTCTTGCATCCAACTCCTCTCCAAGGCTCTACAGCTACAGCTGATTTTACCGCCCTGGCTCGTGGTGCACCAGTCAAATAGTTCATGATAATGTTTGGCGATCCAGGAAGTGTGAAGTGCTTCCTTACAAAGTCCTCACCTGGCTCCACCCACCAAAAAAAGCGTTTTACACATACAATGTTATCCCGAGCTATACTGTCTATAAATTACATATGCTGACTCTCCAGCATCATCAGCAACAAGATGTCTTGTTCTGACATTTTCCCTGTTTACAAGAGTAAATCTATGCCACGTGACTCACACAGACTAAACTACACTTACTACATTATCGCTATGGATCCCCCTAAGCTCCACATAACAATATACACTGCATTCAGAAAGTATTCAGACCCCTTCACTTTTTTCACATTTTGTTATGTTGCAGCCTTATGCTGAAATCGTTTAAATTCATTTTTTCCCTCATCAATCTACACTCAATACCCCATAATGACAAAGAGAAAACAGGATTTTAGAAAGTTTTGCAAATTTATTAAAAAGAGAAAACTGAAATATCACATTGACATAAGTATTCACTATTCAGACCCTTAACTCAGTACTTAGTTGAAGCACCTTTGGTAGCGATTACAGCCTCCAGTCTTCTTGGGTATGACGCGACAAGCTTTGCTTTTGCTCACATTGAACTCCTCCGACATCCCAAGACCAACCAAAACTCTTCCCTTCGTTCTCGTGTCCACCCCTTAATCTATCAACTTAAATTATTTAATGGACTTTAAAAAGTTTAATTGTGTTGCACTCTTCTTTTGTTTTTTCACTCGGAGCCAAAGCTCTGAGATATTTATACAACGCACCACAAAATGGTAGTGGAACATTGGGTGGCGTGTTTTAAATGTTTGTTTGGTGTTCAAAAAGAGGGCAAAATATTGCTTGTGAAATAACATGTATCAACATTTTTCATGCCTGTTCTCCCATCATGTCCAAAGTGAATGTTGAGCTTTTCAAACGCAGAATGACAAGCGGCCGCTGTAAACGGGAGACAGACGAACGCACAGACAGACACCACAGTTCACAATATATAACAGATGGCTTCCCTTCCATGGAACTTCAACACAGAAAGAGACCATTCGTCCCATCAAGCCTGCACAATGGTTGCCAACCTATGACAGTTTTTTTCATTCTCAGCATTGAAACTCACAATGTTGGCAGTAGTTTCGGCCTGAGCCCCAGCAGTGCCCATTACAGTTCTTGTTGCAAGGCAAACCTTAAAGAAACAGACAACAAATTAACTGTGAATCCAGATGCTATAAGTTACTGTTATAATTCAGCTTGAGATATCAGCACAAGTAATACTCATCTCAAAATAAAGTTCAGAAGACAAATTAATATTTTTGAGGAATATTTGTCACACCACCTTGTGTAGTTTCCATTGTAAGATAAGCAGAACACTGCAAGTAAACACTGTAATGGCTGCATTAAATATTCTTACGATCCCCATGCCATAAATGTGACTCAGTCTTTTTGTATCAAAGACTGAAATTGAACCTGTCAACTTACATTGCATTCAAAAATGGACAAAGTTTAGCATTAGTTAATCAACTTGAAATTGTGAAAAGTTTTCTGAAAACGATTTTGAAAATAGTGAAATAGTGAAAAAATAGTGAAAACTATTTTCATTTTTCAGAGCCTGATCATTAATCGTTGTCAAATGCAAATTTACAATGATGTGTGGCACCACATAATTTGTTGCGATTCATCAATAATAAGAGCAATTAAAGAAAACCCAGATTTGAGGATAACAAAAAAAACAATTCAATCATATTATTTTGTGAATCAGTAAACTATATAATCCATATAACTAAGTATCAAGAATGGCACCGTACGAGAAAGCATGCAGTATTTTGAACATTCGGAAAAGGAGACGTGGGTGGTAGCACATTATTAAATTCAACATTTAGTTACAAATACAAGATTCCTCGAGGGCATTATCAGATTATTGTGAAACTTGAGCAATGAGACTGTGTCGCCAATATGCCTCCGCGTAGTTCCTCCCTCCGACTGTGACAACGGGTAAAGGCCTTAGTTCACTGTCCTAAAAATAAACAAGTTTGGATTAAATCCCTTCAGCCGTTTTGAAATGTCACATTTTTACCACAGAACAGGTTTCACGTTGATCGGTGAAGCGTTTTCAGAGAAGGGATTTTTTTAAATATTGGCTTTCAAGCTAATATGGCTGCCAAACCACGTGACATATGACATCAAAAATGTATACACTCTGGATATGTATGGGTAGGGGATCACGTTTGTGAAGTGTCATGTTGATTGGATAAGGTTCGTTTTTCTATCCAATATGGCTGCCAAACCATGTGACCTATGATTTCATAAATTTAACATTTCAAGACAAATGGGTCAGAGATCATATCATGTGCATGCAATTTCAGATTTTTTGGATAAGGCATTCGATTAAAACATTTATGGCTGGTATACCACTTCACCAATGATGTCATCATTATCATGCTTTTGTTCCCCATTGGGAGTACTTCACAATGTGCCAAGTTTCAAATTTTTCCATTCAGCGGTTTCCAAGAAAGATATTTTTAATTTTTTGCATTTAATCCAAGATGGCTACCATACCATTGACATATGATGTCACAATTATCATAACATTCTGCCTGGGTGCCACTCCTATCCTGAAAGTTTTGTCTCAATCGGACGTGTGGTTGCTGAGAAAAACGAGGTTGAGCCCGTACGTACGGACGGATGGACAACCCAAAAACATAATGGGTGGCTCCCAAAATGGCCGGAGGCATAAAAACAGCTACAGCTGACTCACTAATGATATGTGGGTCATTTGTGAGCCAGCAGGGCTTTAATATATCAATATTATAGAAACATACTAATTATCTTGGGATTAGCTCAATTTTCAAAATCTTATAATTCTCAACAATGTTATATTCAGTAATAATGGAACCCCCAAATTTCTGTAATGCAAATGGAGTATCCTTATCCCAATGCAACCATAGCTATGTTTTCCTTAAGTTGCACCATATTGCTTTTTCCTCTCTCTCTCTACTGTTTGGAAGAATAATAAAAGTTGGTATCTTACATTCTCTCTCAACAGACACTGACACATTGGTATCCTTCACAATGTCATCCCACTCAATGGTATCTTGATAGCAGAGATGTTGATTTTCAGATATCTGCACACCACCGTTTAGGATTTCTGCAAGATATGCACAGTTTTACAGATATTAGGATTGCTCGTAGTAAAAACCTTTAACATCTCTCAGCTCATCGGACACCATGACCTCTATAGAAAATACAGCTCTATTTTAGAAAGGTTTAACACATATTTCTATAATTATCTTTTAGTCATCTCTGAAAGATCCATACTAATGGATGAGCAAGGTTATGAAAGGTTTGGATGTGGACACAATAAGGAATGTGAGAGCTTGATCACTGCTGACAGGTTATCATAAGAAAAGCCACAAACAATGTCATGTTCAACATTTATATACAGGGTGTTTCAAAAATATTTATACAACTTTGACTTCCTGCCATTTTTTTTTATTTTTTTTTTGTATACAGAATCGAGGCTCGTGTTTGAGCAAACACATTAAACATGAAAACATGCACAGACACATAAAACATGCAATGAAGGGAGCGGGAGACAAGAGGGAGAGAGAGGGAAGCATACAAGCACAACAACAGTAGAGAACAAGGACGTTGATAGATCTGTGGAAGGGGGAGGGCTGTGGGATGAGGAAGGGGTACACGGTACAAAGCAAATCAACACTTTTAGAAATTTCAGAAAAGAAGTTGGGGATTGAAAGAGGCGGATTTGGGGTGTTTTAACAGGGGTAGAAAAGATCAAGGTTTTGGATGAGGGAAGATAAGAGATGGTGGTGAACAGCTGTTTTAAAGACCTGGAGGGAGTAGAGGGATTGAAGAGAGTGAGGGAGTTTGTTCCAGAGGCGGGAGAAAAGATGAATGAAGGAGTGAAGGTGAGCAGAGAGCCTTGATTTTGGCAGTTTAACCAGAAGAGGGTTTCTGGCAGATCTTGTGCATCCTGTAGGTATATTTGGGGGACAGGGCACAGACAGAACAGGGGGAGCAAGGCCGGAGAGGAGTCGGTAGAAGACAGAAAGACCACCTACCTGCCTGCGGTGAGAGAGAGAGAAAGGCCCTCAGAATCAGCTTCATTGCGGGAGATTCCAATGATTCTGAATGCTTTGGTTTCAACCGCATGAAGCCGAGGAATGTGTGAGGCAGGAGCACCAGCCCAGAGGGGAGAGTGTTTTTTGACCTATACCGTTTTCCTTTTTAGGGTTTGGTGGTGTTATCATGGTATTTGTTCCCTGGGATTTCTAGCTCTGTAGCTCAACTATGCCATTGACAGTGGAGCAGAAGACAAAAGTGGTGGCTCTGTGGTATGAGACTAAATCAACAACAACAACATTTTCTCGGTGGCAGAACCACCAGAGAAGATCACTAAGAGGTAGCTGAAAGGGCCTAAGGTCACATGCTTCTGCGCCTTCAATGCCAGATGGAGAATGCTCGGGCCTTACTGGTTTGAGAAGGACAACAGCAGGAAGGTGGTGATCAACGGTGAGCGCTACCGTGCCGTGTTCCAGAAGTTCCATAATGATCCAGCCCAAAAGGTCACCCCAATCCAGCTCAGCATGACCTGGTTTATACAGGATGGTGCACCCCCACATACAGCTAGTGACATC
The DNA here is from genome assembly GCF_964187855.1 of Myxine glutinosa. Taxonomy (NCBI): domain Eukaryota; kingdom Metazoa; phylum Chordata; class Myxini; order Myxiniformes; family Myxinidae; genus Myxine; species Myxine glutinosa. The sequence goes on along the minus strand of NC_136266.1, from coordinate 137,156,139 downwards.
ATCACTTTCCTGCAGCAGCTCTTCAGAAACTGCCTTGTTGCCCTGGGTACTGCTCTGTCTACATCAACCGCCCTGCCACACTGGATGATCTGAAGCATGAGGTGTCAGACTACCTCCAAGCAGTGCTACATGAGACCTACAGGAAAGTTGGACAGAACTTTGGAGTCAGGATCAATGCCTGTCTGAACCGAGGAGGGGCACACATCGAGAACGTCAATTACAAGGATTTTGCCAAAAGCCAATTTCAGACCTTGGCCTCTCACTAACTCGAGCAGTGAGTTACTGCAATAGCAATCAGTGTTAGAAAGTACCATGTCGTAAGCTTTCAATAGATGTTTGGATCACGTTCCTGAGGTTTCTGTTTCTTTGTAAATAAACGTTTAATGTTATATCACTCTTTTTGAAACACCCTGTAGTTTCATCAGACATTTGTTTCATATCTATATATTTTTTCCTTTCAGGGGACACTTCTTTTTCCTTCATATGCAGCACGTGACTGCGAGAGGCATCATTGCATGGGGCCACGTCTTTGTTGCTGATGCTCTGCCACCTGCATGTTTGAGCAGGAATTTGCAATTTGTTGAGTGTGCTGGTGACAACTCACCTACTTTTCACGAAGGACACTTTATGAAATCTTTAATGTTCACCAACTAATGCTAACAGAGGCACACAGTTTAACGGCCATCTGAGAGACCGCACAAACATTGATGAATCTTCCTGTCTGTGAAACACCAGGGTGACAGTTTATAGCTGGGCCGGGATTCAAACCCGGACTAGATAGCTGAGGAGTGGGTGTGTATACCTCTAGACTATCTTGCCAGCACATGCAGTGGATAATGAAGTGCTTGACAACAACTTCTTCTTCTTCTTCTTTTTGGTGGGGGGGAGGAGGTTGCCCTGCGAGGCAACCATTTACTCTGGTTGCCCGAAGTCAAATTTTGGTTGCCCAGGCATTTTGTTCGCCCATTTCAAAGATTCATTTAGGAGACCACAAATGCTTAGTTATAAAGGACTTGTATAACTTTTATTTACAGAACTTTTCAACTTGGAAAGTAAAATCAAAGGAACATGTAAGAGCACACAGGAACACATGGGAGATAAGGTTACAGATGTTGGCAGAAAATAGACATCTGATCTAGAGAACTCACCATTGCTTGTACATTGTATTAGAGAGCTTCATGACATGAGCATGCTGCTCCTTGTCCATTCAGACGATGTGGTGAGGAATGGTCGCAGGTGTAGCTGTCACAGAAGATGTTTTTTCTCTAATTGCAAGTTTTGTTCCATTAGCGCACTCGCGATGGTGTTTGGAAGCATGGTGCTTTCTGTACATGGTGTTTTCTAAAGTTGTAAGATCCGATGAAGAAGGATCAAGATGTGTCAGGAAGGCTGGGAAGTTGCAACATACTGTTACGGTACGCGGTTAAGGATGTTGTTTGCCGAGCGAAGGCTCCGCGACCGAACAGTGGTTCCCCGACTCACCCGATTCACCCAGACGTTGGCCGTATCGCGCCACCGCTATTCAATCGGGAAAAGACTAAGACGACGAATGCAAAGAGGAAGAAGAAGACGTACAGAAGCGTAACGGGGTTTATTGTTATTTACACATATAAGCAAAAAGAGCAGTCACGATTATTTACAGGGGACATGAGATGCAGGTGACACAGTGCAAATGACTAGCTTACCTAACAGGCTTAATTAATACCCAGGACAGAACAAACGAAGACACAGACTCACGCGGGTAATGATGATAGGAATTGGCTGGAAGGAGAGGAAAGTCCACTGGGTCCGGCAGCACGATCCGCACGTTCTGCAGCCGCCGTTCCTTCGCGGCCCTGCTCCGAACTGCCGTCCAGGCCCCTAAGTGGCTGGCGAGCGTTGTTGCTGCTGCTGCTGTAGACGCTGCCGCTGGCGAGCAAGGTGACGAATAGCAGGCTTTTGCGCTTCCCTGGATGACCTCTGCTTTTGGACCTCACAACTCGGCTCTGCTCTGACGACCCAGCTCTTTCCTTTGCACCTCACCACGCAGCTCAGCTCAGCCTTGGACCTTTTTGCAACTCTCTTGGACTCATCTGCTTGTCTCCTTTTTGGGGAGCGTCCCCACGGCGGGTTATATAGGCCCCGCCCTTCACCCTTTGCGAACCTCCCCCAAGCATTCTCTCTCCGCCCTCTCAAGCCAAACCCCTCGTTCTGGGTTGGATGAGCAGGGCCGACTTACTCCTCCCCTCTATGACGAGGTGGAGACCCGCCTTTCTTCCCCAACCCTGCCTCGTGGTCAATGGCGGCTTTGGAGGGGATGTAATTGCCAAATTGAGGCTTGGCCATTACGAAAGGGGAAATGGAGGTTTTTGGGAATGGGAATGAAGGGAATCTATCTCTTTTACTCGGTGCAATGGAGTGTCATTTTAATGGAAGACAAGGCCTTACTCTAAAACACATAATAAGATATAAGCTACTGAACAAGGGTTTTATCGGGTCCTGCAATGTGGTGTTTCATGGAATAACTACCGAGACGCCCTTTTTATCTTTACACAACTCCGGAGGCAGGAGGCGCAGAATAAACAATAATAATAATAAAGCACACAATAACAAAAAATACAGTCCTCATATCCGCAACAATACATTGCAAAACATCTCGTCATCATATTCGAGCCACTTGAAATCTTCTATTTTGCCTGGAACTTCCTTTGCCATTTATTTTTGTACTCAAACGTACTCTGCTTCTTCAGGGGTATCCAACATAGGGTCCTGGAAGAGAGCTAGCAGTGCTCCTAGAAGCAGATAAACATGAAGGATGGACGTGAGAATCCCCTTCAGCATCTTATCGGCAGAAACACTCCTCTTCAACACCTCGTCTTTTAGCATGTGCAATCCCGAATTGAGACAGCCTTTTTTCTGATTCATCGTTACTTTGCATGTTGAAAACGATTGCTCGAGATTAAATTAAATTTCGCTTGGCACAGGTTGAATCACGTTTATTATTCACCCCTCTCCCTTACATAGAAGGTGCCCGAAAACGTACTTGCATGAGCAAATGAAACCAATACCGGTACGTAGCTTGCCACCAAAACACGTTTTACAAACTGTTCAAATCTGTTCACAATTTTTGTTTTCCTGTGAAATTATTTCAAATAATCATATGTATGTTGATTCATGTCCTTTCTATACAAAATAATAATGAGGATAATAACAATAATTTAAAGAAGTATTTTGTCATGAAAACATGACTTGAGTCATACTGCTTACATTTTAACTAAAATCGCAACAATTATTGTCATTCCGCAAAACCATTATTGCACCCAGCAATCATAACTTTTGCAAGCGACCACCTGAGCGACAAGCAATGTAAATGCTGTTTGACAGGTTGAATATGGTTAGCTTAGTGAAGGGCCTCTCACACACATACACACACACACACACTTTTTATTATTTGTCAATTTAATTATTTTAATTAATTTAATTATATTAAATATTATGAATATTAATTAATATTTATAGATTAATGTTTAAATTTAAATTCATATTTAAATTTAAAATTTTTAATTAATTTATTAATATTCATAAATTAAAATTTTTATTAACATTCATTTTTAATTCTACAATATTAATTCTCCAGTATCGGATATTCCTAAATTATAATATAATCTAAAGGTTTGCTGTAAAATATGTTAATTTCACAACATGCCGTATGTTGTAAAATTGTCAACCTCAAAACCTTTGTTTAAATTGTCAACCTCAAAACGTAGTTCCCTAACCTAAAGTAAGAACCTTAACCTGCAAGTAATTGGCTGGTTTCCCCACCACATAGATCAACAGCTCGGCACAGTTATTCCTTGAGGTTTCGATCCTTTCAGCTTAAAACCTCTCCAAACAGCAGGTCCACAGCCTCGGTCATGGATTCGCATCAGTAGATTGCCTACATCAGTAGATCCTCAACCTCATTTCTGTCCAGACAGTTGGTCAACCCATCGATGCAGCATCACTGTTAAAACTTTACTTGCTGGAGGATTTAATGTATTATCACATACAACTCCCATTGTGGGAGAATTATAAGCCAAATAATTATTTTACAGAGTTTTCTAATTAGGTGGATAGTAGGCGAATCATCGCTGGCATTCTGACCGAATTTTTCTTTTTAATTCATTTCTCGGGATAGAGTAACTCTTACGGAGGCAATATTAGACCACGTCTTGTCATGGTTCCTTACAAACCAAGCAATGGTAAATTAATTTGGTGTAGTTATTATGTACTGTAATTTTTTTAAATATAAATAAAGGGATCCAGTTATATATATATATATATATATATATATATATATATATATATATATATATATATATATATATATATATATATATATATATATATATATATATATATATATACACATGTTGTGCTGTGACATTTCAACATGATGTTTGAACCAGGTCTTCCAAATGATAAATTCATCCTGAATAATGTCGAATAATGATTCAGGAAATCTCGTTATGTTATGCCTTTAAAATATACTCAAATATAGATATAAATGTTTCACTGAGTTCAATAAGTAGGTTTTAGAAAGATATTGATGTAAAGAGGAGTTTTTCAAGATAAAGTCTTAAGAATATGATACAGCTGGTGTGAGGTTGTCTGACCCTGTAACGAAGTTGAAAACCTGTTTAGCATTTTCATTGTACCTGGTAAATCTATTCTCCACTGATACAATTTGCAATGATTGTTTGCCTTTGGCTAAACAAGCTCGGTTTCATTGTATCTGTTCCAGATGGTAAAATTAACTCAGTAGGTGGTATGGAACAAACATAGATAACTCTGTCGAGGTTATCTACATCACAGTAAGACGCAAGAAACTGTTTGTAAATTACAAACTGAGGGGGATGACGTGACCCTCCCACCTATAGGAATAAATGGTTTTGCATACCTGACCTGTGGGGGTTGGGTTCACGTGTGTTTGCTCTTCCCCTCCCACTTATTCAAATCATGAAGGGATATAAGGACTGATTCTTGAGACTGTCAGTAGAGCGAGCTATGATGTCGGGCAGGCAGCATGTTTGTCTCTCCCATCACAGTGTGCATATTCATGGTAGTTTTGCTGTAAATAGATATTTTTAATAAAACGATTTAAATGAACCTTTGGGGTAACGACCCCTGATTTCCCTCCACACCATCACACATTCCATTACAGGACAATACATTAAATCATGCACATCTTCCATGAACCTTTTGAACCGTGAGTTCCTTGGACTTTCGGCACCCCTACCCTGGGCTCCCTGGAGGAAAATCACTGAAAAGTTAAAATTTGTTTTATTTCGGTTTTCTTCCTGTAATAAAATGTTTTTCTAGCCCTGTAATTACAAATAAATGATATTTTGAATCATAGACTGTCTTACGTTCTTATTTTTTGAATTTATCACCAATACGCTACTTTGTGGAGACAGTCAAAGCAGCAGTTATTATCTGGCATTCCGATACACAAGCAATCTCGACAAAAACCTCCCTCGCACTTCCTGAGCAATTAGCGGCGACGCAGACCAACAATTAGGTGTAATATAACGGAGCCGCTAAGTGCGCAGGAAATTTATCATGATTTGTTTGTAAACAAGACAAAATTAGCCTAAGACCCAGGAGAAAACGATCTCCATGATGAGCCTTGGACCATGAAACTAGATGGTATTCATAGAATACTTGCCCTGCGCAGTCAACTTGGTGTAAGCCAACTCTTCTATTTTTGAATGTTTTTTTTTTTGATCCAATATGGCTGCCAGACCACGTGAGCGATGACATCATCAATTTATATTCTCTAAATAATTGTTGCATAGATCATGCTCAATAAATTTCAAACTGATCAGACTAAGCACTGTCCCTGTCGAATTATGACGTCATAATTATGGCACCAATGACGTCATCGTTAACAACATCTATACCCAATGCAGAGTTCTTTACAATGAGCCACGTTTCAATTTAAAAATACTGACATGGCACATACTTTACTTCACTGAAATGCATACACAAATGTTATATTTTCGTCAAAAATCGTCGGAATTTTGTCAAATCTTTCTTTTGCCAAATCAATCTTTTGCCGAATTTTGCCAAATTTTGCCAAATTTCCTCGGCACACCCGAGCTCCTCACCACATACAAGGCTTTCATCCGCAGCTCAATGGAATACTGTTCTCCCCTATGGGCTGGTGCTCCTGCCTCACACCTGGCTCGGCTTCACGCTGTTGAATCCAAAGCTTTCAAAATCATTGGAATCTCCCGCGATGAAGCTATCTCTGAGGGCCTTTCACTCACTCACCGCAGGCAGGTAGGTGGTCTTTCTGTCTTCTACCGACTCCTCTCCGGCCTTGCTCCCCCAGCTCTCTCTGTGCTCTGTCCCCCAAATATTCCTACAGGTCGCACAAGATCTGCCAGCAACCCTCTGATGGTTAAACTGCCGAAATCTCGGCTCTCTGCTCACCTTCACTCTTTCATTCCTCTTTTCTCCCGCCTCTGGAACAAACTCCCACACTCCCTTCAATCCCTCTCCTCCCTCCAGGTCTTTAAAACAGCTGTTCACCACCATCTCTTATCTTCCCCCATCCAAAACCTTGATCTTTTCTACCCCCACTAATTCACCCCAGATCCACCTTGTTTGAAATTCCAACTTCTTTCCTGGAAATCCTGGCAGTGTCCATATGTTTATACCTCTCCCACCCCCCCCCCCCCCCCCCCTTCACATGCCTCCCCCCCCAAAGCCCTCTCCCTCCCACAGATCTCTCGATGTCTCCATATCTCTCGGTCCCTGCTCTCAAATGTTGTGTTTGTGTCCTTCCCCCTCTCTCCCCATCTTGTCTACCGCTCCCGATGTTATTTGTTTTATGTGTCTGTTTGTCTTTCTGTGTGATTAATGTTCGCTCTTTCACGAGCCTCGATCTTGTATAAAAAAAAAAAAAAAAAAAAAAAATCTGTTTTGGTCGTGTGTTAATATACCTCAGCGATTGACAAATCTAAAATCAGAATTTTATTTGAGGTCAAAATGACCCCGTGAGGTCGCTCCGTACTTTGCCTGCTCGTCATGTGCAGTGTGATAATTAATTATACTAGGGCATGCCCGTACTATATCTATATCTAAAATTATATCCCCCCCCTCTATTTACATGAAATGGTTTGGTCCAAAGCGAACGGCTTGCGAGTACGGTGACAATCCCCCCCCTCTATTTACATGAAATGGTTTGGTCCATTCGCAAAGCCAAAGCGAACGGCAGTTACGAATCGCAGTTACGATGAATCGCAAAGTAGTTTTAATTAGTTTTAAAACATAGTTTAACGCCAACATAGTTTGCCAACGTGAAATAAATGAATACGCTCTCAAATGTGCCGTCCGAGGCAGAGTCTGTTCGGCACGTTCGGCACACGTGATAGCTCGCTGCTCTCTGATTGGTTGAATCGTTTTTTGGACATAGCTCGGTAACTACTTGTCCGATTAATATGAAACCTTGAAAAGGCACATCCTCGGGTCCCCAGCAATATACCTGGCAAGTTTCAAGTATATCGGACCGGTAGTTGTCGAGAAACAGCGGTCGCATACACACACACACACAGACAGAGATTAGTGGAATTATAGATAGATGCCCACTCTAGAAGACTCTTCTTCTTCATGCAATAACAACTTCTAGCTTCCAGACCATACATCCAAAATATTTTCGTTTAATTATTTATATCTGCCAAACCACGTGACCTATCGAAAATTCCAAAAGGTCATTTTAGTAGACTGATAGGCTGAACACATCTCTGAAGTTTCCCCTCAATAGGATAAAAAATGAGGGAGGAGCTTGGTTTTTAAAGTTTATGCTTAAAAACATCATAACTCCGAAACCATGTGACGCATGACGTCATGCTCCCTGACTTTTTTGTTTGTCATGGGTATGCGATTCTGCCTGCAAAGTTTGGCCTCGATCTGTTCAGTCGTTTAGGAGAAAATTGGATTTTAGTGGTTTTTCAGGCTTTTCACTCAAAACAATATGGCGTCCGAACCACGTGACCTACGACGTCATTATCATTTTATTTCTGCATCAATTTATATTGAGAAGATGCTCAAGAAATTTCATCCTCATCGAATAAAGTTTTTACTTGTCGAATTATGACGTCATAACAGCAGGACCTATGACGTCATCATTCACATATGTTATTCCGCATGGAGAGTTCTTTGCAATGAGACCTGTCTCAATTATTTATGTGCAGTGGTTTTTGAGATTATAGAGGTGCAAAGTTTTTTTGTTTTTTTTCCCCCAAGATGGCACCCATACCACGTGACCTGTGACGTCATAATATTCACTAAAATATTCTACAGGAGGAGGCCCTCCTATGGTGAAAATTTCATGTCAATCAGACCACCGGTTGCCGAGAAAATGAATTTTTTAAATGCAGACATGCACGTACGTACGCACGCACGTACATACCTGAATGCTTGACCCTGCCTTTCGCTTCGCGAGCGCAGGGTAAAAATAAAATAAAATAAAAGCATGTGGTGGCAGGTAGACCGGCCACCAGGGTTCCTACAGTTAAATATCCACCAATCAGCACGACCACCCATATATCTCTGAATCGATCTATATTTCAAATATTCAAATGGTGCTCTATAACGAATTTTCTACATGCTGCACTGTCTACGAGTAATCACAGACGTATATATATACAGTCATGTGAAAAAGTAAGTACACCCCATGTAAAGTTTTGACTTTTTCAACATATTTCAACATACAGCTATTTGATCTTCATTTCAACAATATCTATGTCAATATCAACAATAATGATAGATTAAGGTAATATAATATAACAAATATCATGAAACATTTACATTTTGTAGTCCATTGTATAATTTAAATAAACAAAAATGCAAATTTCGCATGTGGAAAAAGTAAGTACCCCCTTGGCTCTAATAGGTGGTATTGCCCCCTTTGGCAGAAACAACCTCAAGTAGGCGTTTCTTATAACTGCCGACCAGTCTCTGACATCGACTGGGAGAAATTTTTGCCCACTCCTCCATGCAGAATTCTTTCAGCTGTGCGATGTTTGAGGAGTTTCTTGCATGCACAGCTCGTTTCAAATCCCCCCCACAACATCTCGATGGGATTGAGATCCGGGCTTTGACTTGGCCATTCCAGAACCCTCCACTTCTTTCTTTCTTTTCAGCCATTCCTTGGTAGATTTACTGGTATGTGCAGGGTCATTGTCATGTTGCAAGGTCCACCTTCGGTTGAGCTTCAACTTTCCGTCAGATGGCCTCACATTATCCTCAAGCACCCTCTGTACAATGAAGAATTCATAGTGGATTCTATGATGGTGAGCTGCCCAGGCCCTGATGCAGCAAAGCTGCCCCAAGCCATAATATTTCCACCACCATGCTTTACAGTTGGTATCAGGTTCTTGTGGTTAAATGCTGTCTTTGGTTTTCGCCAAACATGTCTTCTGGTACTGTGGCCAAATAGCTCTACCTTTAACTCATCTGTCCAGAGCACATTGTTCCAGAAGTGCTGGTCTTTGCCTAGGTGTTCATTGGCAAACTTTAGTCTTGCCCTGATGTTCTTTCTGGACAGCAAAGGTTTCCTCCTGGCACACCTCCCATGCAGATCAAATTTGTGCAACCTCTTTCTAATGGGAGACTCATGCACTTTGACATCAACAGTGGCAAGAGCTATCTGTAGGTCCTGTGATGACATTCTGGGGTTCTTAGAGACTTCTTTCAGCATCTTGCGGTCTGCTTTCGGGCTGAACTTGCTGGGGCGGCCTGGCCTGAACAGGGTGGCAGTTGTTTGGAATCTTCTCCACTTGTAGATGATCTTCCGGACAGTCGAATGATTGATTTCAAATTGTTTGGAGATCTTTTTAAATCCCTTCCCAGACTCGTAGGCATCTATAACCTTCTTTCTGAAGGCCTCAGAGAGCTCTTTTGATCTCGGCATTGTGATGCCGCGTACTTCAACAACAAAGAGCAAACCAAACAAAATGTCTGAGGTTTAAATAAGACAAGTTCCTCCAAGACCTCTCTAACGATGTTCTAATCATTTGCACCTGAGCTGGTGCACCTGATTCTAATTTTAGGTATTTGAAGTAGTGATAAATGTAAGGGTGTACTTACTTTATCCACATGCGAAATTTGCATTTATGTTTATTTAATTATACAATGGACTACAAAATGTAAATGTTTCATGATATTTGTTATATTACATTGAAGGAGCTGTGCTCCTACGCGAGTCGAAAGGATTGACATGACAAAAGACGGGAATTCGTCCGAGTTTCTTTATTGAGCAAAACCAAAACTCGGGTACTCTGAGAAGCCCGTTTATCGGGCAGCAATATATATATGCACTCAAACACGTCATGCCGGAGCGTTTGCTCGGGAAAGGCGAGACTGGGCATGCCCGGGCGGCCTGGGCGAGCCCGGGAAAGGCGAGTCTGGTCATGCCCGGGAAAGGCGAGTCTGGACGTGCCCGGGCGGCCTGGGCGAGCTTGGGAAAGGCGAGTGATCGCTCCATGGTTGCATCTTTGGCAGGTGTAAGGCGATTGTGTATGCTCAGCAGCAACCGCTACACGCGCCCCCCCAGAATCGACTTGCACCGGCAGGGTCAATTTAAGGGGGGTCCTGATGACCCGGCCGAAGCGACCCCTGGAGGGTCGTGGGGGGGGGGGGGGGTCCGGTGTGGTGGTGGGTGGTCGAGTGGGTGGAACCGCGGACGGGGGGCGGCCTCGCCGCGGAGGAAGGGCCAACCGTGGTGGTTGGTCGACGTCCACGTGCGCCGGCTTGAGGCGGTCCACCGAAATCCAGTCTGACCTGCCGCCGACGTCGACGACGAAAGACTTGTCGTCCCGTCGCAGGACCCGGAAGGGCCAGTCGTACAGTGGCGGAGTGGCCCCCGGTGTGCGTCATGATGCACAAAAACGTACTCCACTGTGCGAAGCGCTGGGGGGACGTTGGCACGGGGGCAAACCGTCGGGCGGCCTCCTGGAGGTCCGAGCGCTGGCGAGCCGCGGACCAGGGACTGGTAGCGTCGGGCACGAACTCGCCCGGGACGCATAGCGGCTGGCCGTAGACGAGCTCGGCGTTGGAAGCCTGGAGGTCCTCCTTGGGGGCCGTGCGGAGGCCCAAAAGGACCCACGGCAGCCGGTCGGCCCAACCGCCGTCCTGAAGGCCGGCCATGAGCGCGGCCTTCATGGAGCGGTGAAAACGCTTGCACAACCCATTGGCTTGGGGGTGGTAGGCCGTGGTATGGTGGAGCTTGACCTCCAGGTTGCGGGCGACCGCGCCCAACAGCTCGGAGGTGAACTGCGGACCGCGGTCCGAAGAGATGTCCGCCGGTGCGCCGAAACGGGCGACCCAGGTGGCGATGAAAGCCTGCGCCACGTCGGCGGTGGTGGTGGAAATGAGGGGAACGGCCTCTGGCCACCTGGTGGTCCTGTCCACCATGGTGAGCAGGTGTGTGAAACCTCGTGATGGGGGAAGGGGGCCCACCAGGTCCCGTTGACGTGGTCGAAACGCCGTTCGGGCACGGTGAAAGGTGCCAGCGGGGCCTGGGTGTGGCGGTGGACCTTGGCCCGCTGGCAGGCCGTGCAGGCATTGGCCCAATCGCGGACGTCCCGTCGAAGTCCGTGCCAGACGAAACGCGCCGACACCAGCTTCTGGGAAGCTTTCCGGCCCGGGTGGGAAAGGCCGTGGAGGGAGGCGAAAACGCGGCGCTGCCAGGTAATTGGCACGACGGGGCGAGGCTGGCCTTGGGAGACGTCGCAGAGCAGGACAGTGTCCGCGAAAGGGACGTCGGCCAGGCAGAGGCCCGTGTCCGCCACCCGGAGGGCTTGCACCGTGGTGTCGGTGGTCTGGACGGCCGCCATGAGTGCGAAGTCCACGCCGAGGTGGACCGCGTTCGCGCTGGTCCGAGAAAGACAGTCGGCCACGGCGTTGTCTTTTCCGGCGACGTGCCGGATGTCCGTGGTAAACTCCGACACGGCGGAGAGGTGGCGCTGCTGGCGGGCCAACCACGGCTCCGTGACTTTGGCCATCGCGTAAACCAACGGCTTGTGGTCGATGAAAGCCGTGAACGGGCGGCCCTCCAGGAGGTGGCGGAAATGGCGAACGGCCAGGTATAGACCGAGGAGCTCGCGGTCAAATGTGCTATATTTTAGCTCGCTCGGCCGGAGTTGCCGGCTAAAAAAAGCGAGCGGCTGCCAAACCGCGTTCACCCATTGTTCATGTACGGCACCCACCGCATAGTCGGTGGATGAGGGCGATGGGAGCGTCGAGCACCGGGTGAGCAAGCAGCATTGCGTCGGCGAGGGCCAGCTTTGCGCCTGTGAATGCCGCGTCCATGGCTGCGGACCAGACGACGTCATGCTTGGCCGGCTTGCCCCGGAGGGCTTCGTAAAGGGGCCGCATGAGCTGAGCAGCGCGGGGCACGAAACAGTGGTAGAAATTCACCATGCCGAGGAACTCCTGCAGGGCCTTGATGGAGCGGGGACGCGGGAACTCGGTGATGGCCTCGACCTTGGTTGGCAGCGGCACGGCCCCGTTCCTGGTGGCCCAAAAAGTCAACAGCCGTCGTGCCGAAGTGGCATTTGGCCGGGTTGACGATTAAGCCGTGCTCGCTGAGGCGCCCGAACAGTGTTCAGAGGTGGAGGAGGTGCTCGGCCCGGGACGTGCTGGCGACGAGGATATCGTCCAGGTAGACAAAGAGGAACGGCAGGTCGCGCAGCACGCCGTCCATCAAGCGCTGGAACGCCTGGGCCACGTTCTTGAGGCCAAACGGCATCCTCAGGAATTCGAACAGGCCGAACGGCGTGATGACGGCCGTTTTTGGGACGTCGGCCGGCCTGACAGGTACCTGGTGGTATCCCCGTATTAAGTCAATTTTCAAGAAAATGACCCGCCCCGCCAAACGGGCGGAAACGTCCTGGATGTGCGGGACCGGATACCTGTCGGGGGTGGTAATGTCGTTGAGGCGGCGGTCGTCGCCACATGGGCGCCAGCCGCCCCCCGGCTTTGGCACGATGTGCAGTGGCGAGGCCCACGCGCTATTGGAGCGCCGCACGATTCTGAGGTGCTCCAACGCGTCAAACTCGGCCTTTGCCACGGCGAGCTTGGCCGGGTCGAGGCGGCGGGCTCTGGCGTAGACCGGCGGGCCCGTAGTTGGTATGTGGTGCTCGATACCATGTCTCACTGCGACGGCCGAAAACGTCGGCCGCGTGAGGGCCGGGAACTCTGCGAGCAGGCGAGCAAACTCGTTCGTCGCCGGGAGGGCGCATGCTAGTTCGGTCGGCGCGGAGCTGCTCATCGTGCATGCCAGGGAGCTGAAAGTCTCAGCGTTGACAAGGCGACGCCGTTTGACGTCGACCAGCAGCCCGTGCGCGCAGAGGAAGTCGGCGCCTAGCAAAGCCATGGGCACGCTCGCCGTCACAAAGGTCCAATTAAAGCGCTGGCTGCCGAAGCAGAGGGTGACGTTGCGCGGGCCGAAGGTGCGGATGGCCGATCCGTTGGCAGCGACCAATGAGGGGCCGCAAACGGCGGTCTGCCTGTCCTGCTCGGAGGCGGGTATGACGCTCAGTTGGGCGCCGGTGTCACAAAGGAAACGCCGCCCGGACGCTTTGTCCTTGATGAAAAGCAAGTTGCCCGAGTGGCCGGCGCTCATGGCTGGTAATGAACGCCGGCCCGGCCGTTTCCCGACTTGCCGAAAGTGCACGGGGGTCGGCATGTCCGAGCCTTGTGTCCGAACCTGGCGTGGTAATAACACCACGCCTGGTCAGGTGGAGGCCCCGGCCGTCGTGTTGGAAGCGGTCGGCGCGGCGTGGTGGCCGCCAGTTGTACCGGCAGTTCGGCCTCCAACCGCACCGGGCGCTCCGGCGCCATGGGCGTCGCCTCTGACGGCGTCGGGCTCCAGGCAGCCACCCCGATGTGCTGGCCTGCCGAGGAGATCTTGTCGGCTTCCCTGGCGAGGGCGCGGGGATCCGTGATCTGCGTGCCTGCCAGGGCGAAGCGTACCTGGCTCGGCAGCTGGCGGAGGAACAGCTCTCGGAAAAGAAAATCCGGGGAGTGCTCACCGAGCAGCGAGAGCATGTAGTCCATTTGCTCGGATGGGCGCGTGTCGCCGAGCTCGGGCAGGTCTAGCAGGCGTCGTGCGCGTTCTGCCGGTGAGAGGGCGAATGCGTCGAGGAGGAGCGTCCTCATCGCGCCATACTTGTCAGCGGCTGGCGGGTGCTGGAGGAGGCTCAGGGCGCGGGCCGCGGTGGCAGAGCCGAGTGCCGCTACATGGTGGAAGCGGGTGTCGTCGGCGGTAATGCCTCGCAGGGCAAACTGGGAGTCCGCCTGGGCGAACCAAACCGCTGCATGAGCTTCCCAGAAGGTAGGCAGTTTAAGGGCAACTGCCGTGTCCATGTCGGGGGTCACCAGTGAAGGAGCTGTGCTCCTACGCGAGTCGAAAGGATTGACGCGACAAAAGACGGGAATTCGTCCGAGTTTCTTTATTGAGCAAAACCAAAACTCGGGTACTCTGAAAAGCCCGTTTATCAGGCAGCAATATATATATGCACTCAAACACGTCATGCCGGAGCGTTTGCCTGGGAAAGGCGAGACTGGGCGTGCCCGGGCGAGCCCACGAAAGGCGAGTCTGGACAAGCCCGGGAAAGGCGAGTCTGGACGTGCCCGGGCGGCCTGGGCGAGCTCGGGAAAGGCGAGTCCGGGCATGCCCGGGAAAGGTGAGTCTGGGCATGGCCCGCCCGGGAAAGGCGAGTCTGGACGTGCCCGGGCGGCCTGGGCGAGCTCGGGAAAGGCGAGTCCGGGCATGCCCAGGAAAGGCGAGTCTGGGCATGGCCCGCCCGGGAAAGGCGAGACTGGGCGTGCCCGGGCGGCCTGGGCGAGCCCGGGAAAGGCGAGTCTGGACATGCCCGGGAAAGGCGAATCTGGACATGCCCGGGAAAGGCGAGTTTGGGCATGCCCGGGCGGCCTGGGCGAGCCCGGTACAGTGATCGCTCCATGGTTGCGTCTTTGGCAGGTGTAATGCGATTGTGTATGCTCAGCGGCAACCGCTACAACATCACCTTTATCTATCAATATTGTTGAAATGAAGATCAAATAGCTGTATGTTGAAATATGTTGAAAAAGTCAAAACTTTACATGGGGTGTACTTACTTTTTCACGTGACTGTATTTATATATATATATACTAATGGAGTATTGGTTACACACGTAGTACATAATAAATATCAGCTTTATGATTATAGGCAAGCATTACCAACCTCCATTTGCAACCAGCCATTACTATATATATATATATAAATACATACATATATGTTTTTAAAATAATGTATGTACTGTATGTAAAAATGTCTCCTTAGTAATAGTTTTGCCATTTACATTGAAATTCACTAACTTGTGGTTTAATCTGTTATCTGTAGCTCCCCCTGTTAGCATCCAACTATTGCTGTTTTAATCTCTTGATAAGCTCAGTGCTGTGTGTGGTTTCTCTCACAGTGCTAATTATCTCACCTTCTTCGGAATGTTGCTGTCTAAGAAAGGCATTTGTACAATGTGGAATGGAAAAGCATCTCGTTTATCAAATAATTTGGTGTGAAACTTATTATTATTGATATTTATTTGTAATTCTCAAACAAAATTGAAGTGAAAGTTTGGTTTTCCTTTTTTAATTCAAGCTAATTTGTATATATATATATATAATTTTACAGGGAAATGGGAAAATTATATATATAATTATGAAGCTGATCAAATACAAATCCATCATTAATTGCCAACAAATAATCAATGAATCTAAAGATGTTTCCACATCTTCGTGCAGTTGTTAGTTTATTCCTGCACATGTTCTGGACTCAATCAGACTCGTACATGTGCAGGAACAAATTTGCAAAGAAAGGGGCCGGATCTGAACCCATGGGTATCCCCACTATCTGATAGAGTATCTTGTTGCCAAATGTAAAGAAACTGTTGTTGAGGAGAAATCGAATATTTTCTTGAAGTTTACTTTTTGAAAAACTGCATGAATATTGATTTGCCTCTGCAGACCAGTTTGCTCATTTTGTTAGACTGTAATGTATATTTTATTACCTCCTGCAAATGCTTTATTTACTGCTCTGTCCCATGCGTTCCTGAGCTTGTCATGTGGAATATTTGTGTATCATGTGGACAAATCAAAAGTTGATAGACATTCAGCCTTACCCTTGTTATTAATGTTGTGTTTACCTTGCATGGGTACGACTTTGATCGCTAATCCACGATATCTGTTCCACCCTTTGTGAAAACTCTTATATCTTGATACAACCTTCATTCGCTCAAAATAAAGACGCGCGCGCACACACACACACACACACACACACACACACACACACACACACACACACACACACACACACACACACACACACACACACACACACACACACACACACACACACACACACACACACACACACACACACACACAACAATAATATTGAGTGCCAAATTTGGTTGTATGAACTAAATAGTGTTCCATTTATCACGTTACAAATGTCGATACACCCGGCACATTTATAGTGGAGCGAACTTTTTGATGACCTCGACCTTGACCTAATATGACCATGACTTGATAACCAGGACACTGACACTAACATTGGGGCATGTGGAGGAGCATTAGATAATGATATAGAGAAAATGTGATTGTGACAAACTGAAAGATATTGAATGCAGCAAATAACCGGTTGGGTGTGTGACGAGGACAAATAGATTCGATTTGGGTGAAGATCTGAAAATGGATTCTGATATGAGAATTATTTAATTTTTTAAGTGATTCTTCACCATTGGGAGATATGGCCAAAAACGATACATAGCAGAATATAATGAATGAATGATCGTTTTAAGGCCATTTTCCCCTCTAGAGCGGGGGTTAGCCTTGTGGGCCCCATGACAATCATGGTTCCCGGTTTGAGGCAATGTTTTTATGGCCGGATGCCCTTCCTGACGCCAACCCTTGGTCATGCTCTTATGATGCGCAGGGATACGGTGTACCTATTCTAAATCGGTGTACACACCGTGATCATTCATCCCAGCAAGCTGGTACTCAATTTGCCGACCTCGGAAGGATGCTGAGTGGCTGAGTCAACTGGCTGGCAACTGGCAACAACAACAATGGCAACTGGCAACAATGACAGGCTGAGTCAACCCCCCTGGCGTTAATTCAGCGATCGATCGGGATTCGAACCCAGGATCCTAGGATCCCAAGCCGGCACCCTAACCACTAAGCCAACACCAGGCTTAGCAGGATATATCAATAAGTTATGGATGGATTTGGACGAAACTTGTTGGACATGTTGTGTGTGTGACAAGGAAGAATCGATTATATTTTGGTGAAGATCTGAATATGGATTCGGATATGATAATTATTTAATGTTTAAGTGATTCTTCACCATTGAGTGATATGGCCAACCAGGCGGAGGTATGCTCTCTACTGAGTGCCGTTCTAGTTACCTATGGAAAGATGTATGTGCTGTTTAAAAAGAATGGGAAAATTTCAGTCTATGGCACATAGCACCGAAAAATTGCGCACTATGCGGCAATTGTAGACCCGATTTTTATAAAAATTAGTATCAAAATGTGCGCAACACTAACAGTAAAAAGTCATGAAAGCTCATTCCGAGAAAAACAATTCTGCCAAAATATGGCGGAAAAAGTGGAGGGGGGCGGAATCCTCCACCTGATTATTGTTAAGACCATGGCGACATCAAAGTGAGAATTTTGCGAGGAGATTGATATTTTTTCCAGGATTGCATTATGACAGCAAATATACATACAGTGGTAGATTGTCGAAAGATGAAGCTATACAAAACTAACATGTCGAATCTAGCTTTTTAAATTAACTCTCACATTCAGCCGCTGCATGGATTTGGCATGTTATGTAACAGCAAGCATCCTGATCGAGGTGAAATCATTTCGTCTGGGCTGGCAGTTACTGGGAGACTTAACAAGTCAAAAGAACCCCAAACTCTTGAACTGTGTCTGAAAAAATGATGGATTCAAATATAAAAACCAACACAAATTCCAATTGCCCCCACTCCACCTTCTCATGTGGATTAAATAGAAGGCCAAACACCTCAGACATATGGCTGTTAATCTGGCAGAAAATGATTTGGTCCAACCAAGTTAACATTCTCATGCATGGGCAGGCAAAGACGACAAGTGACGACAGAAAGATGTAAATGGTCAGAGCATCAGCAAGCGTAGGGCAAGTGTGAAATAAGAGTATGCTCAGAATCGTCAGCTGCGACGACGTACGAGTCAGTGGCAAACGACTTTTGAAGAAATTGCACAAAATC
Organism: Myxine glutinosa; assembly: GCF_964187855.1. Lineage (NCBI taxonomy): Eukaryota > Metazoa > Chordata > Myxini > Myxiniformes > Myxinidae > Myxine > Myxine glutinosa. The sequence continues at coordinate 137,137,817 of NC_136266.1, read as the reverse complement.
TATTTGGGCTTCCATCACAGTGGCCTTCAGTTCCAAGTGTAATATCTCTGGCCGATATTTAATGTACAGAGGAATGTTTAAACAACGACTGCCAGCCGAAGTCTAAAGAATGCCACGAAAACAGAGGGTCCATGTGTAATTAATCGGGCTCTTTCATGCATTTTGATTTTCCACTGATATTTACTGTTCTTCACAGTGTTTGCTCAATGCGTAATTGGATTTTTATAGAATTCCCTAGTTCATTCCTCCTTCATCCAAATGAGCTCTCATTTTTTTGCTATGCGTTGTTTAATGCAAAGGATCGATGAAAATATTTGTTGATGTGTGCGAATACAACACAAGAAAAACCTGATCATATTTTGTGATGCGACAATTTCAACCTCGTTTTTTTAATAAAGCGAAGCAAAGAAAGTGAAGGCATAACGAGAAAATTATTGAAAGCCAATTGTATGCATGTTCAAAATGCATGGCAAGATGCATTTTGGAAAGTAATACCAAGCAAATCGATTTTGTAATACCAGATTATGATATAATGTATGGATCAGATAGATGGTGGACGAAATCAACAAAACATTGATCGAGGTATGCGTTAGCTTAAAACTGACGTTATGGGAGTTAACCCTCTTCTACTCAATTAATGACTGAAATATCAGCTCCTCTTTGCTTCCCAGAGTGGTTAGCATACGTCCATAAAAATTTTGTTGATTAAATCCATTGTTGTATGATAGCTTGGTGTTGGCTTAGCGGTTAGGGTGCCAGCTTGGGATCCCGGTAGATTGCTGAATTAATGCCAGGGGGGTTGACTCAGCCTGTCATCCTTCCGAGGTCGGCAAATTGAGTACCAGCTCACTGGTAATTCCCTGTGTGTCGCAAGAGGCGACTAACAGGGTTGGCGGCAGGAAGGGCATCCGGCCGTAAAACCGCTTCAAAAAGGGGACCATGGTGCCCAAAAAAAGGCCAACCCTGCTCTGCAGGGAAAAAATGGCCTCTGAAGGTCGTTCCATCCATTGTTGTACGCAAGACAGACCGACACTAGCCTTCGCGAGCAAGAAGTTCTTCATTATACTGCATGGCATAATAGGGTCTACTATATAGCAAGAGCAAACTGTAGTAGGCCATTATAATTGAAGAAAAAGTAATTTCTGCAGTATTCTGAAAACATTTTTCATGATTGCAGTGCTTCATCCACAATTTTTATTTGAATTGCCATGTACCGCTTTGTGAATATGTGGCAACTTTGCAGTGACTTCTAGTTTTACATGCATCATTTTCTACATGAACAGACGGTGCAGGCAGAATCAATTCACCAAGCTTGTTCCTCACATACTGACGAGCTCCTAATGGGCGAGGTTTAAAAATCAGGAAGAACCAATCAACTCTGAGTACGTGAGGATGAAGCACCACTGTGAAGAAGAAGACGTTTACGCAGACTCTCTCCTCTCGAGGGATTTTGAGCTAAAAGGACGTGATAACGTGGAGCGGATTAATACTGCACTTCACCGTTCTTTGGTCTCCCTTGGGACTATCAGCAGAGTGCTACTTCATCACCCGCTCACTGTTCACGACAATTTATTTTTTTTTTTCTTTTGTATACAAGATCGAGGCTCGTGAAAGAGCGAACATTAATCACACAGAAAGACAAACCGACACATAAAACATAACATCGGGAGCGGTAGACAAGATGGGGAGAGAGGGGGAAGGACACAAACACAACATTTGAGAGCAGGGACCGAAAGACATGGAGACATCGAGAGATCTGAGAGAGGGCGAGGGCTTTGGGGGGGGGGGGCATGGGAAGGGGGCGGTGGGAGAGGTATAAAACATATGGACACTGCCGGGACTTCCAGGAAAGAAGTTGGAATTTCAAACAAGGTGGATCTGGGGTGAATTAGCGGGGGTAGAAAAGATCAAGGTTTTGGATGGGGGAAGATAAGAGATGGTGGTGAACAGCTGTTTTAAAGACCTGGAGGGAGGGGTGGGATTGAAGGAAGTGAGGGAGTTTGTTCCAGAGGCGGGAGAAAAGAGGAATGAAAGAGTGAAGGTGAGCAGAGAGCCGAGATTTCGGCAGTTTAACCATCAGAGGGTGGCTGGCAGATCTTGTGCGACCTGTAGGAATATTTGGGGGACAGAGCTCAGAGAGAGCTGGGTGTGCAAGGCCGGAGAGGAGTCGGTAGAAGACGATCACTTTTCGATCACTTATTGCCCTGGGGAACATCCATTTTGTTTAACCACCGCTCTGGTCATCCTGAAGCATTGGTATTTCTGTCTCCTGACAAAACGATCACTTTTCGATCACTTATTGCCCTGGGGAACATCCATTTTGTTTAACCACCGCTCTGGTCATCCTGAAGCATTGGTATTTCTGTCTCCTGAAAAATCACCATTTCACGACGAGTTTATCCGCCGAGACCTTCAACCAGCTTCTGGGGAGCATTGGCTGCATCCTGGTGGAACATCCACCTTTACTCCAGTTTTGCCACATTCGTCAAGCGTTGACGGAGATGGAGGATTGTCAGGAAGCCTCTAACCACCGTATGATCACACTTGAGCAGAAATTCACACACATAATTTATACAACTTCAATTGGAGAAATGAATGTTACTCTTGAAGAATGCAAGTAATTATACAGTGGAAAAAATTGGGAAAAGATTACTTTGAACAAAATTAACAAAATAGCAAGCAAAATTAACCAACGGATGACGCATTTTACTTCGACTTAAAACGTTGATATTAAAGCGCGGCGTTACGCGCGCTGCTTGTGAGCAAGGAGGAAGCGGACAAGCGGTAACATATAAACGCCTTTATTCAAGACTACACTGTAACACTGTACCGCTCCGGGCTGGGCGCCCGGTGTCTCTCATGAGGCCACGCCTACCCCTCGGACGTGGCCACCGCCCACTTGGTGCGTGGAATGATGTCACCACGCCAGTGGGCTTTTGTGTCCGCCACACGCGCCCCCCCAGAATTCCCGCGCACCTGGAGGGCCAGTTTGCGGGGCAGACGAATGACCCGGCCGAAGCGCCCCCTGGCGATCGGCGGCATCCGGGGTGCAGGGATGCCAGGTGGGATGCCCCTGGCTGCTCCTGGGATGGGTGCAGGACCGGGGGGCGGCGTGGCGGCGGGGCTGGGCGGTGCCGGGGGTCCGCCCGCAGGAGGGCGGCCCCGACGTGGGGGTCGGGCCACTGGCGGTGGATGGTCCACATCGAGGTGGGCCGGCTTGAGGCGGTCTACCGAAACCCGGTCAGGAGTACCGCCGATGTCCAGGGTGAAGTGCTTCGCCCCGGTCTCCAGCACGCGGAAAGGCCCGTCGTACGGGGGCCGCAGTGGTGTCCGATGGGCATCGTGGCGGACGAAGACGTACTCCGCCGTGCGAAGCTCCGGGGCGACGTGCGTCGGTGGGTGCCCGTGGCATGCCGTTGGCACCGGGGCGAACCTCTGGGCGGTCTCTTGCAGAGCGGAGCGCTGCTGTGCCGCGGACCATGGTGCCGTGGAGTCGGGGAGGAACTCGCCCGGCACCCGCAGCGGTTGCCCGAAGACCAACTCCGCCGCGGATGCGCGCAGGTCCTCCTTGGGCGCCGTCCGGAGGCCCAGCAGGACCCAGGGGAGCCTGTCGACCCAGCCGCCGTCGCGGAGGGTGGCCCGGAGCGCGGCCTTCAATGAGCGGTGAAATCGCTCACACAGGCCGTTAGCCTGGGGGTGGTAGGCCGTGGTTCGGTGCAGCCGGACCCCGAGCCCCTGCGCAACCGCCCCCCAGAGCTCCGAGGTGAACTGGGGGCCGCGGTCGGATGAGATGTCTGAGGGGGCGCCGAACCTGGCGACCCAGGTGGCGATGAAAGCCTGCGCGACATCGGCCGCCGTTGTCGACGCCAAGGGCACGGCCTCCGGCCACCGGGTGGTGCGGTCCACCATGGTGAGGACGTGGGTGAAACCCCGCGAGGGGGGCAGAGGTCCCACCAGGTCCACGTGGACGTGGTCAAACCGGCGTTCCGGCACCGTGAACGGGGCCAACGGGGCCTGGGTGTGCCGGTGCACCTTGGCGCGCTGGCACGCGAGGCATGTCCTGGCCCAGCCGCGGACGGCCTTCCGGAGGCCATGCCAGACGAACTTGTCGGCGATCAGCCTTTGGGAGGCCCTCGCGCCCGGGTGGGACAGGCCGTGGATGGCGTCAAACACCTGGCGCTGCCAGCCCGCGGGCACAATGGGGCGAGGACGCCCGAGGGAGACGTCGCACAAGAGGGCCGCGCCCGCGCCGTCGAACGGCACCTCGGTGACGCGGAGGCCCGTGACGGCGGTCCGCAAGGCCTGGACGTCGGGGTCAGCGGCCTGGTCCGCTGCCATCCGGGCATAGTCGATGCCGAGGTGGACTGCGTGGGCGACGGCCCGGGAAAGGCAATCCGCCACCGGGTTGTCCTTCCCCGCGACGTGCTGGATGTCCGTCGTGTACTCGGACACGGCCGAGAGGTGACGCTGCTGCCGGGCCGACCACGGCTCGGTGACCTTGCCCATCGCGAAGATCAGCGGCTTGTGGTCGACGAAGGCAGTGAACGCCCGGCCCTCGAGCAGATGGCGGAAGTGCCTGACCGCCAAGTGAAGTCCGAGCAACTCGCGGTCGAAGGTACTGTAACGGCGTTCGGGCGGGCGAAGCTGCCGGCTAAAGAACGCCAGCGGTTGCCAAGCTCCACGCACCCATTGCTCGTGCACCGCGCCCACCGCGTAGTCCGAGGCATCGGTGGTGAGGGCGATCGGTGCATCGGGCGCCGGGTGCGCGAGCATGGTGGCGTTAGCCAAGGCGAGCTTCGCGCCCGTGAACGCCGTGTGCATCTGCTCGGTCCAGGTAACGTCGCCTTTGCCCGGCTTACCTCGGAGAGCTTCGTGCAGGGGGCGCAGGAGCTGGGCGATACGGGGCAGGAACCGATGGTAAAAGTTCACCATGCCCAGGAACTCCTGCAGCCCTCTGATCGTGCGGGGGCGCGGAAACCCCTTCACCGCCTCCACCTTGGCCGGCAGGGGGACGGCTCCGTGCCTGGTGACACGGTGCCCCAGAAAATCGATTGTGGCGGCGCCGAACCGGCACTTTGCGGGGTTCACAATCAGGCCATGCTGGCCCAGGCGTTCGAAGAGCGTGCGGAGGTGGCGTAGGTGCTCTTCGCGGGACGCGCTGGCGACGAGGATATCGTCCAGGTAGACGTAGACAAAATCCAAGTCGCGCAGGACGCTGTCCATCAGTCGCTGGAACGCCTGAGCCGCATTCTTCAGACCGAAGGGCATGCGCAGGAACTCGAAGAGTCCGAATGGCATGATGACCACCGTCTTCGGGACGTCCTCCGGCCTGACGGGGACCTGATGGTAGCCGCGTATGAGGTCCACCTTCGAGAAGAAGGACCTGCCCGCCAAACGGGCGGAAAAGTCCTGAATGTGGGGGACGGGGTAGCGGTCGGGAGTCGTGGCGTCATTGAGACAGCGATAGTCCCCGCACGGTCGCCATCCCCCGCCGGGCTTCGGCACGATGTGCAGCGGCGACGCCCAAGCGCTCTCTGAGCGCCGAACGATGCCGAGTCGCTCCAGGGTAGCGAACTCCGCTTTTGCCACCGCCAGCTTCGTCGGCTCGAGGCGGCGTGCCCGGGCGTAGACCGGTGGCCCGACGGTGGGGATGTGATGGGCCACCCCGTGCTTGACGGCCCCCGCCGAGAAGGTGGGCCGCGTGAGGGCCGGGAAACCGGCGAGGAGGCGGGTGAATGCGTCCGCTGCCGGAAGCGTACAGACCAACGTGGCCGGAACCGAATCGTTCGGCAAGCCGCTTGGCAAGCCGCTCGTTGAGCTGGGCAACGCACATGCGAGCGAGCTGAACGTCTCGGCCTGGACAAGCCGTCTGCGCTTGACGTCGACCAGGAGCCCATTAGCGCACAGGAAGTCCGCGCCAAGCAGTGCCATGGGCACGTCGGCGGTGACGAACGTCCATCGGAAAACCTGCCCTCCAAACCGCAGAGAGAGGCAGCGTTTTCCGTACGTACGGATGGGCGTCCCGTTCGCGGCAAGCAGCGCGGGGCCCCCACCCGCGGCGTGCTTGTCTGACATGCCGGCGGGAATGACACTCACCTGTGCTCCCGTGTCGCACAGGTAACGGCGCCCGGAGAAGGTGTCCGTTATGAACAGCAGGCTGCTCGAACGGCCGGCGCTCATCGCCACAATTGAGCGCCGGCCCGGGCGTTTCCCGACCCGTTGAAGGAGCACGGCGGATGACACCGCCGAGCTTCGTGGCCGAACTTGGCGTGGAACCAGCACCAGGTGGTGGAGCTGGAGGAGCGCGGCTGGCTCCGCCAGGCCGGTGGAGTCGACGGGTTTCCCCGCGGTGGCGGTTTTCGCCGCGGCGGTGGGCGGGGCGTGGCGGCGTTCACGAGGTGCGTATCAGCATGCTGCTGAACCACAGCGTGCTGTAGAAGATGATGCTGTGGAACAGCAGCGTCGAAGGCCGTGACGGCCACGCCAACGCTCGCCCGCGTGTCCGAAGCGGCGAAGTACTTGTCCGCCTCGGCCGCCAATGCTCGGGGTTCCGTTAGCCCGGTCCCGGCCAACGCGAGGCGAACCTGCGCTGGAAGTTGGCGACGGAAAAGCGCCCGGAATAGCGAACCGGGGGCTTCGTCGCCCAACAGTGACAGCATATGGTCCATTCGGACCGACGGGCGCGTCTCACCGAGCTCGGGGAGATCCAGGAGGCGGTCGGCCCGTGCGTCGTCCGTGAGTCTGAACGTGGCTAGGAGTAGCCGCTTGAGTGCCTCGTACTTGTGGCCGTCCGGTGGGTGGCGAAGGACGGACACAACTCGAGCGGCCGTGCCGGGCCCGAGGGAGGCGACGACGTGGCAGTAGCGCGTGTCATCGCCGGTGAGGTGCCGAAGCTGAAATTGGGCTTCGGCCTGGACGAACCAGACTTCGGCCTGAGCCTCCCAAAATTCCGGAAGTTTGACGAAGGCGGCCATGGCGATGGCGTCGCGTGTGGAAGGATCGCTCCGGCAGATCCAACGTCGAGGGTCACCAATAAAGCGCGGCGTTACGCGCGCTGCTTGTGAGCAAGGAGGAAGCGGACAAGCGGTAACATATAAACGCCTTTATTCAAGACTACACTGTAACACTGTACCGCTCCGGGCTGGGCGCCCGGTGTCTCTCATGAGGCCACGCCTACCCCTCGGACGTGGCCACCGCCCACTTGGTGCGTGGAATGATGTCACCACGCCAGTGGGCTTTTGTGTCCGCCACAATATAAAGCACTGACGAACAACCACAACCACTAAAATACAGGTTTTCCATCTTGGGAGGGAATAAAATGCAAGAATCACTGTGCCATGAAGTCAGCATCTTTCTTTTTGTTTTCAAGCCAAAATCTCTAAGTTTACACTTATCAAATGCTCATTGGAAAAAGGAAAGAAGCACAATTAACAGAACAGTATTATGCTTTTCAAACAAAGATAAAACTTGCAATATGTGGTCACTCTGCAATGATTAATTTGTGCACATTAATTCACTTGTGTATTCATTGGAACACACACACACACACACACACACACACACACACACACACACACACACACACACACACACACACACACACACACACACACACACACACACACACACACACACACACACACACACACACACACACACACACACACACACACACACACACACACACACACACACACACGTTTTCTTCATTGCTTTTCCTGAGATCATTCTACAAATGTGAGAGGGCCCACCTGTGAGACTGCGCAGACGGAGTTCTTTGAGGCCACTGCGAGGGCGTCGACGACGCAGACGCGAGCTTTTGTGGTAGTTAACAAAGACGGAGAGGGCATACATGCCATTGAACAGCTTGGTTCCACGGATGATACGCAAGTTTTCCAGCGGCAAGAAGTCAAACTCGTTGAGGCTAATGAGAACATAGCCCGAAACTTCACGAATCGACTGTGGGTGGGTGGTTGGAAGAAGACGATGGGATAGGGTTGTGGGTTCACTGTAGGATACATTCTTACGTCATGCCATGAATGGGCGGACGAAATTTGAACAATGCAAAATGTCAACATCTTTGTATTATTGTGTTAACAACCACAGGCATTAATCTCCTGCTGTAGCTTTGGAAGAGTATGGAAGGACAAGGTAAAGAAAATGGTAATGAGGCCGAGTTGGTCTTTCATTGGCATTCCAGCATTCCCCTATTGGGTTTTCTTATGCCTAACTTTCTCTGATTAGGAGAAAGCTTTTTGTTGGCCTCCTGAGCTGAGGCATCGATTCAAAATCCCAAGGAACCATAAGCAACTCCCCCTGCAAATGACTCGAGTCATCTTTGAAAAGTTGAACAATGTGTATTTGTAGCTCATTTGAAACCGACTAATGATTGATGGGAAAATGTGAGAGCAGGTAAATAGGGTTTCTACTGTTGTACAACCTTACCAGATTACCTCACATGAACATGGGCCGTGGGTCTTGGCAATGCACAGGATAAGGTTAAAATAATAACAATTATTATTATCCATGTTAATTCCTTCAATCATCTCAGCTCAACTCCTTAAACAACTTAGCATTAACTCATCAAACAATTATTTTGTCTCAAAATATAATGGAATGAAATTTCTCTTCATCACATTTCTTAACAGTAACAGAAGGCGATGCCCATTCTCAATGCTAATTGGGCGGAATACCTTTCCTCCATAAAACTTGGTTAATAACTGCATCCAAAGCATTAACAAAGTTTAACTGGAATGTAACTTTAAATGAATAATTTGACCATGCCCCAGCCATTGGTCTTCATCATGAAATTGGATGCACTTCCTATGTATGGATGGCACAGACATTCAATATACACATAACACAAATCCTTAAAAAATCTACCAATATACAAACTTATAAACCGACTAGCCGAGGTACAACCGACTAGCCGGCGTTGCCGGTCAATGCAGGGTCGCTTTGCTGATGGGAATATTGAGAGAGGAAGGAGAGGAGAGAGAGGAGGGAGAGAGGACAAAGAGGAGAGAGAGAGGAGAGAGGAGAGAGAGAGGACAAAGAGGAGAGAGAGGGGAGAGAGAGGACAAAGAGGAGCGAGAGAGGAGAGAGAGAGGAGAGACAGAGAGAGGAGAGAGAGAGGAGAGAGGGGAGAGAGGAGAGAGGAGAGAGAGGAGAGAGAGGGAGAGAGAGAGAGGAGTGGAGAGACAGAGAGTAATGGATATGAGACAGAGAGGATGGGGGAGAGACAGAGGGGGTGGGCGAGAGACAGAGAGGGGGGAAACATAGAGGATGGAGGAGAGACAGCGAGGGTGGAGGTGAGACAGGCGTGTGGGAGAGAGAGAGACAGAGACAGAGAGAGAGAGAGAGAGAGAGAGAGAGAGAGAGAGAGAGAGAGAGAGAGGGAGGGAGGGAGAGAGAGAGAGAGAGAGAGAGAGAGAGGCATTCAGTTGGGGTCCGGAGGTAGAGGGATGGAAGAGGGAAGACGATATGGGAGGAGAGAGAGGGGGGGGGAGAAAAGGGGGGGGGGAGAAAAGGGGGGGGATAAAAGGGGGGGGGGAGAAAAGGGGGGGGGGAGAAAAGGGGGGGGAGAGAAGAGAGTGAAGCCTCAACACATGTCGCTGTACTGTACACTCACTCCCCCATCCGTTCCCCTTTAAACCAACATTTCAACAATAAAAGGGCCATTCAAAAGCTTTCCGGGTTGCTCTCATCAGGGAAAAATGCAAACAGAACGAATCAATAACAGAAAACACGTTTTATAAGTACAGAATAATAAGCTCAATGCTCATTGGTTGATACAGGTGGCACCCATTAGCCAATAGAATAGGAGGATGGATTAATCTATCAACGATTCACCATTATTGATCCACGGAGTTGATATGGTCAAAACAAATACAATGTGCACACAAATTCCTTTTGTCGACAGTCTGTGGATTACTCAAAAGTTAAGATCCCATTGCTGAAGCACAGGGAACAGCAGCCATACTTTTAAATTGACACTGTCGGCCTTATTTGATTCTCAAAACGTTGAGACACTTCGTACGAGGTATGTAAAAATATATATATATTTTTTTTTAAACAAAGAAAAACATCGCTGCGTGATGACGTCATGTGTAGTGACGTCTTTTTTACATACCTCGCATGCAAGCAAACATCATTTGGCTTGTACCAGTCATTGCAATGCCTCGCAAATTCTGGTGAGCAATAATTGAGTTTATAAGCGACACGTCACTGTGTCCAGCAGACAGAAAGTAACTGCGTTTGACGTCTCAAGATGTAACGCAGCTTCATATGGCGACCGGCGGTTTCTGGGCTGTTGGAGAGAAAGGCGTGGCTTATTTAAAAGGCGGTGCTTGTGGTTTTTGGGGAGAGTAGGGGAGGCGGGGCCTGTAGAATGGGAATGGGCGGCTCTTATGACCAACAGACCAAGCCACAGACGAACTCAGCTTTATATACAAGACTACCTGAGATACCTGTTCTACACCCGGGAAAATCTGAGTATGTGGGGATTGGGGAAGTATATACTATATAGTCTGAGTGGAAATCCTGGTGAAATCCTGAGCCTGGGGAAATCAGAGTATGTGGGGCGGAGGAGATTGTAGGTGTTAAAAGTTCAAGGAGGTAGAGATGAACATCTGAGTTTATTCAAACAACACAGTGACTGAACACGCAAGCCTTGGGCTGTTCGGCATCATCGAGCAGCAGACTCCACCTACCCGGAAACGGAAACAGGTTTACATCATACGTCATGTGTAATACCAAAGGGTTTTGCAGTATCCAACATCTCCCCTTCTGTTCAAACCGACGACATATGGAGGAGGTTTCCAAGAGGTGACAGTCCCCCAAATCGATCAACATGCATGAGTACATACGACCATCAATAAAATCAATCAGCATGAGTACATACTATACCATCCCTGCCCATAACCATACGTGTGGTGACAAGAACACAAAGCAATATAGGGCAACAGTTCATGCATAACAATTTACAAATGGAGTTGCGTAGGTGCCCGGTGATCGCGTGGGCTGTGACAGAGTGATAAGCCCACGGCAGTTTCACATGATAGTCCCAGCGATGTCCAACACCGATGACCACACCCGTCTTATCCCAACGCCAATGCCTCGTCTGTGGATCTTGTATCAACACCTCGGTGCCGACACGAAATGGCATGAGAGGTTTGGGCGATCGGTCGTAATGCGTGCTGGTTTTCACCAGTATCTCGGCGGCTTTCGCATCACACTCGGCAGCAGCCATCTGCCACTCGGGTGCAAAAGTGCGCTGATGTCCAGGGACAGCAGTACGTGTTGGATGCCCGAAGATAATTTGAGCTGGTGAAGTTCCAGATGTTTGTGGCATGTTTCGTCATTCGAGCAAGCCGCGGCAAAATGTATCATCGTCGAGATTGCTGTTGTGTGTAGTCTTAGCGACCAGTGTCTTAATGGCTTTGACCGCTGCTTCTGCATGTCCATTCGATCGTGGAAGGTGTGGTGTGGAGAAGCCATGGTTAACTCCCCAACGGTCCATTAATTTTCGTAATTCATAGGATGCCAATTGTGGGCCGCCATCGGTTTCGAAGACGAACTGGGACACCCAGATCCACAAAGAATAACCGTAGAGCTCAGATGAGGTCACGTGATGTGGGGTCACGCGTGAAAAAATAGATGCATGGCATATCTGTACATAGCCCTGTACATAGTCTTCTGTCCACTACGCGGCCGTTATAAGAACTCGGTCATTCAGCGCAATGATTATTCCTGAGACATTTACTGTATGCTACGTAGGTGCATAAATAGATGGTCCGTATCGCCACTTGGTTTAAGGCTTGCTTGTGCTCATCTGTAAACCCATTACTGATTCAGATGCATGCTGAATATTGATATGATGATCGCTGGTTCTCTTTACAAGTATTGCTTGGGATCGATTGAAATTAAACTCATGAACTGAGCCAATGTTGTAACTCTGATTTTACAACAATTAATCTCAATCGTCTCTTGTCTTGATCGACAACGATATGATGAACATATCGGCATTCGAACGAACATATCAAACATTCGCCGGCACAACGATAAGCTGATTCTCGTCCCGATCTTCGGAGCGGATCCTCAAGCATCGGAATCGGCTGCCCAGCTCCAGCACTGGCTTTGACTGCTGACAAGTTACCTGGGGCCCCAAGCTGATCTCACAGATGAGACCAAGCTCGCAGTTCTTAACTCTCGCATCTCACATTCTGTTTATCAGTACATTTCTCAGTGCGTCACATACGCTACTGCTGAAGCTGAAGCTGAACTATGTCGAATCTACATCAAGACTCGAAGCGTGGTTTACACCCGATACCTGCTCTCTTCACGATGACCGGACCCTTCGGAGTCCATCGACCACTTCATTCAGGACCTCCGCCGATTAGCAAAGGACTGTACAGGTGAACCTAGGTCCCATGAACAGGTCTGTGACGATTTAATGAGAGATTCATTTGTTTCCGGGATACACTTGCCGATAATACGTCAAAGATTGCTGGAAACTACCGACCTAACTCTTCAGACAGCTCCTAAGTTGGCGCTCGTTTACTACGAGGCGCAGACACAATCGGAGGCATACGATCGCCCGTACGTCACTGCGGGGCTAACCAGTGAGCGACCGGAGAGGGCTGAGGCAGCGGAGCGAGCGGATGCTGAACCTCCGCTGGAATCGGGGACAAAGGACACTCTCGAGGCTTCGGGCCCGAGCGTGACAGCCGCTGCTGCCGCGACCCCATCTGCCGGGAGTAACGCCAAGTGCTATTTTTGTGGAAATCGAAATCATTTGAGAACAGTTTGCCCCGCGCGCGAAGACACATGCCATTCGTGCTCATGGAAAGGTCATTTTTCAAAGGTATGCCGATCAACACAGGTGCCGGCGAACTTGCTCGACATTGTCCGTGCTTTTCGCACAGTCCGGGGCACAATCGGCATCTCACGCGACCTTGACTCGGATCCACCCGCAGCCTGCGAGGCGCCGTCGAGCGCCCTTGACTGGGATCCCCCCGCGCAGGCCTCGCACTGCATAAACGCCATTTACGGGAACTCTTTCATTGCCCGAGGGGCGATCCGCACCACGTTCGACACTAGCTGGCGTCCGACCCGCACGCGTGGCTCGATCGCCACCTCTGGATGTTTCGACAACTACAGGGCCACCGGGTTGTCCAACGCTCTTATTCCAGTCATGATTGAGGGACAGATGGTCGACGCCTTGATCGACACGGGCTCTACTGACAGCTATGTTGACTTGCGGCTCGTCCAGAAGCATGGCTGGCCAATTCTCGGGACAACGCGCAGGATTTTCCTGGCTTCCCAAGCTCTTTGGCTGCGTACCAAAGGCGAATGCTGGCTGAAGCTAGTGATCAATGGCCGAATGTTTCCGGATGTGCATTTAATGGTTTTACCAATGTTATGTGCAGAAGTACTACGAGGTCACGATTTTCTCCGTCGACCTGGATGGTTAGAAATTGAATTTGGTGGTAACAATACTCTCTCTGTGTGTGCTCTGGCCGGGATGGAAATTGATCCGCTGTCGCTGTTTCCAAATTTGACTCCTGTCTGCACCCCGGGTGCCGTTAAATCGCGACGATACTCGCGGACTGACACACAATTTATAGCGGAGGAAACTAGCCGACTTCTAAAGGAGGGTATAATCGAACCTAGTCGATCGCCTTCGAGGGCTCAAGTTCTGGTAGTCCAGACAGAAAATCATCGCAAACGCATGGTAATCGACTACTCGCAGACGATTAATCGGTTTACGCAATTGGACGCCTACCCAGTCCCTGGATTGGATTCCCTGGTTCGGCAGGTGGCACAGTACTCGATATACAGCACATTAGATCTCCGAAGCACGTATCATCAGATCCCAATTGCGGAGGCCGATCGCATCTACACCGGGTTTGAATCCGGACAGAGGTTGTACCAGTTCACTCTATTCCTTTTTGGGGTCACAAACGGGGTGGCATGCTTTCAAAGGGCCATATATGACATAATCGCTGAGGAACACTTAACTGATGTCTTTGTTTACCTGGACAATCTAACGGTTTGTGGGTACGATCAGGCCCATCATGATGCTAATTTGCAGCGTTTCCTCCAGGTTGCGTGCCAGTATCGGCTAACTCTGAATGAGGCTAAATGTCGCTATTCCGCCCGAATGATAGATCTCCTGGGGTACACCGTGACCCAGGGCACTATCACATCAGACAAGGAGCGATTGCGACCCTTGCACGACATGGCCCCGCCACATGATCGCGCTTCGTTGAAGCGTGCCCTCGGACTATTTGCACATTATTCAAAGTGGGTCCAAAATTTTTCTGAGAAGCTCCGCCCACTTGTCGATTGCAAAGTGTTCCTCATGGGTCATGCCGCCAAGGCCGCTTTCCATGGCCTGAAGTCCGACATAGCTGGCGCCGCAGTGTCGTCTATCGATGACAGCCCGCCCTTTGTTTTGGAAAGCGATGCGTCGGACCACGCGATAGCTGCTATGCTCTCTCAAGGGGGGCGACCTGTGGCCTTCTTTTCAAGGACTCTCTCCTCCGCAGAGAAACGTCACTCATCTGTCGAGAAGGAGGCGATGCCATCGTTGAGTCTATTAGGCGTTGGAGACCATATTTGCTTGGCAAACATTTTGAGGTCATTACTGATCAGCAAAGTGTCGCTTTCATGTACGACACGCGCCATGCTCAGCGCATTAAAAACGAAAAGATCACTCACTGGCGGATAGAGTTAGCCGATTTTTGCTACACTATTAAGTATCGCCCAGGGCGGGATAATCTCGCCACAGACGCATTATCACAACCTTCGGTGTGTGCGAATCTCACCTCCTTTGAGGATGTGCGTGTTCTTCATGAAACATTGCGTCATCCGGGAGTGACGCATTTCGCTAATTATGTGCAAAGTCGCAATTTGCCCTACTCTGTTGCGGACATTCGGTAGCTATGTCACACTTGTTCCGTTTGTGCCGAACTCAAACCTCGTTTCTACAGACCACCGATGGGTACGTGATTCAGGCTACTTGGCCGTGGGAGAGATTGGCAATTGACTTCAAAGGGCCTCTACCGGCTTCATGTCTACCTGTTAGTCCTAGCCTACCAGCCTCGGGTAGCTCTCATTATCTTCTCACGATAGTTGACGAGTTCTCCAGATTCCCTTTTGCTTTCCCATGCAGTGATATGTCAGCTGCGACGGTTATCCGGTGTCTGCAGATTTTGTTCGCCATGTTCGGGAATCCGGCTTACGTACACACTGATCGAGGTGCTGTGTTTCTGTCCCAGGATGTTAGGACCTTTTTGCTCCAGCGCAATATAGCTTCAAGCTATACTACTCCGTACAGGCCACAGGCGAACGGTCAGGTGGAAAGTTTTAATGGCATTATATGGAAAGCCATTACTCTGGGCCTTAAGTCTCGCAGACTAGGACTGGACCGATGGACCTGGATGGTACACGGGGCGTTAAACTCGATCAGGAATTTATTGTGCACCGCTACTAATCAAACTCCTCACGATCGTCTGTTTCGTTACTCACGCCGTTCTGGTGCTGTTCGACCTTTGCCGGGCTGGCTAAATGAGCTCGGACCGGCGTTCCTCAAACACACGGTTCGTCAAAGTAAATATGACCCGCTTGTCAACAAGGTTCACATTCTCCAAGCCAATGCCGAGCAGGCTCGAGTGCTGCTGCCAAATGGACGTGAGTCTACAGTCTCGGTGCGTCATCTTGCTCCGTGCGGGGATACCGATCAGCCGGAACTCAGCCCGGGGGACCCGTTGATGGGGAATTCACCGTCAACTCCGCTCCCGCACACGCCCGATCCGTTCGGCCCTGAGGTGCCGCCACCGTCTCCCGAGATAGGCAGTTATTCCAACGGGGGGAATTTGGTCTCGCGGTTGAAGCTCCCGATGCTTACCGAACACGCGCCGGAAGAGAAATTTGCCGCCCCGATCGCTACGGCTTGGACTGACATGCATTGCTGCTCTATGTACTCTTGTGCTAACTGACGTTTTCTATACTGCTATCCCGCTTGCTTTTCACCCCTAGGGGTAGTGTAGTTTTAACGCCGGGGAGAATGTCATGAAATTCTGTCTAAAGTCTGTACCCAGGTGTCATGCGTCTTCTGTCCACTACGTGGCTGTTATAAGAACTCGGTCATTCAGCGCAATGATTATTCCTGAGACATTTACTATATGCTACGTAGGTGCATAAATAGATGGTACGTATCGCCACTTTGTTTAAGGCTTGCTTGTGCTCATCTGTAAACCCATTACTGATTCAGATGCATGCTGAATATTGATATGATGTTCGCTGGTTCTCTTTACAGGTATTGCTAGGGATCGATTGAGATTAAACTCATGAACTGAGCCAATGTTGTAACTCTGATTTTTACAACACCCACCATCACAAGCTATATGCTCTGGGGGCAACATCAAACTGGACCACAAAAGTTGAGGAGACGACACAAGCAGTGATGACTCCATAATAATTTCTACATCTGCGAAGCGTAAATTATTCCCTTTCTTAGCCTTAACACTCATCTGTTTTTTGGAGAGTGTCATCTTGTTTTTGTTGTTGTTGTTGAATTACTTGTTGTTTTGTCGTTTTTAGAGTATCATCTTGTTGAATTATTTATTTAAATACAAATTTAAATAAATAATTTATCCTTACATCACCACAATACCAGTGAGAATACATACTGTGACGCATCCCCTTGGATTCTGAAAACACTCACTGCACAGTTGTATAATTTTGCAGTTTATAATGAAGCTAGTGTTACTCGTTCTCTTCAGTGGTGCAAAAAGGTTCAAAATCTCATTGTTTGGTGAGATTAAGAGAGCAGTTAGCTGCTTGACCCGATCGGCCATCTGAGGCCAAATTTTGAGTCCTCCCCTGAGATTGTTGCAAACTTCCACCTGAAGGTTTGAGACACGTGGTGGTCAGGAGTTTTGCATTGTGTCTGAAGTCTTATTTTATCCCATAATGTGGCAATTGGAGCTCAGAAGAGCAACATCGTCGGATGGTATTAAAAAAGGGAATTTGAGACCGTGAGAACTTGAATCAATTTGTTCGTTTTGAAAGTTGTTGTGTTAAATAACCATGGAGCATCAGGAGTTGCACCAACAGGTGTGTACTATTAAAAGCTAGTTGGAGGAAGTTCCAGTCGACACTAAGGTTCACGATAGTAAGGTTCTACTTACGACATATATTGTACACCGCTCCTTTCCTATGCCATCTTCAGGCGCTGCATGCAGTCATCACCGGGCACCAAAGGGGGGCTGGCGATGACCCGTGCTGAAAGGGAGTACTCGGTTTTCACTCCGGTTTCTTTCTTTCTTTCTTTCTTTCTTTCTTGTTTGTTTGTTTGATTGTCCAGGCGATATCGCAGGCATCTTTTGAGCTAGTAAGCTGAAATTTGGGAACAATACTGAGCAGGTGTTTTGGAAAAAAGCCAAAGTATTTTTTGTTTTTTTATTAATCAATTAATTGATTGATTACTTAATTATTATCGATTTATTAATCACTTATTTATTTCCTTTCTCTTCTGGGCATTATCTCAGGCACATGTTGAGTTAGGAAGACATGACAATGACTGATATTTGGACATGACAATGACTAAGTGATGTGGCTATAAAGGATATTTTTGATTTATTGATTAATCAATTTGTTATTTAACTTTCAATTAATCAATTAATTACTTTTCATATAGTTATAGGTTTGGATGAAACACTGGTGGTTTAGGTATGCTATTATCCAATATGTTATTAATAATAGTATGCTATTAAGAAATTATTTATTTTACAAAAATTATTTTTTATTTAATTACGCAATCAATCAATCAATTAATTATCGTACATCTCTCCCTCCCAATACTGTCTGTCTCTATGTGCTGCATGGTGGCATTGCTGGGTGCCGAAGGCATCCCGGCAATGTCGCGTTAGCGGATATGTTATTTATTTGGCATGGGGGTACTTTGTACATGGGGGTACATGGGGTACTTTGAATGTATCTGTACTTGTGTATATGTTGAATAGTTATATGACCAACATAAAATAATTGAATACAGGGCAGGGTCAAGAAAGGTCAAAATGAGAAAAGAGAATTATTGAAGGCTCAAATGAGTAGTAGCTTGAGTACCTTCAAAACTGATTTGGCGAACATGTATGATGCTAAAGGAGATGGTAACATGAGTACCTTGTAAACTGATTTGGCTAACATGTATGATGCTAAAAGAGATGGTAATATGAGTACCATGAAAATTGATTTGGCTAACATGTATGATGCTAAAAGAGATGGTAACATGAGTACCATGAAAATGTATTTGGCTAACATGTATGATGCTAAAAGAGATGGTAACATGAGTACCTTGAAAACAAACTGATAAGCCTCAAGAGAAGCAAAATAG
This sequence comes from Myxine glutinosa, assembly GCF_964187855.1. NCBI lineage: Eukaryota > Metazoa > Chordata > Myxini > Myxiniformes > Myxinidae > Myxine > Myxine glutinosa. Next base: position 137,119,414 of record NC_136266.1, on the reverse strand, counting down.
ATACGATGGGTGGATTTAACAAACATTCGATGTTAAAATGAAAGCTAGTATGAATAAATTACTTTCTAAACTGGAATATGAGTTGAAGGACATGTTGCACATGAGTGTTGATGAATTGAAAACTGAGTTTAATGCACAGTTGTCACAAATAGGCAGCAAATTCATCTTGGCAAATTGGGAAAATAATTGGTGGGAGTAAAAAGCCAAATTGGAATTCATGATTATGTTGCTTCGGATTGCAGTCACATCCCCATACAAATTGAAAGAAAGAGTGAATAAAGTTGAGAGCCATATGGTAAGGGGGACAAATAATGAGTCGTGTCGATAGCATAAATTAAGAAAATCATTGAACAAGTGACTCAGATGTATTGTGGAAATAGCAATTAGGTTTTTCAATAAGGGAGGCAGAAAGTAGAGGTAAAGAGGTCAGTGGGCAAACTTATGGAATAAGTGGCATTGATACAGAGGACCCTTACACGAGCATTCATATTTGGGCACAGGAGACCCAGAAGGGACAAAAGGCCAGAGAAAGCACAATCAGTAATTACAAGTTGGACTTGGCTGGTACTGTGCATACAGCCTCGGTCATAGACATTCCATTGATCAACTGGAATGGAGAGCCTGGAAATTTCTTTTTAACGCAAATAGAGTGTGTATTTCATGAATGACTGGCTCGAAGGAGATTGAATTCACTGGTAACCTGGTGGCTACTTTGCATGAAGCTATTGCAGATGTGTAAAATGGACTTCCTTGGGGGCAAGTTTGGAGCCAAAACATCATTGCCATTTTAACATGGAGTATCATACTTTCAGAGTTCATTGGAAGAGGCTCAATTGTTCTCTCAGAATGCCATATCAGCATGGAGTATTGAAATTCATTGGGATACACAAAATAGCAAAATTAGAAATAGCCACTCAAATTAGACGATTCCGGAACTGGTCTAGGATAGATCAACGGTTGTGAGGATCATATATAATAACCTGAATACCAAAGCATGGGGCAGGTTAGCACAAGAGATGTCTGGCTAGTCTCTGAGATCCAGTGGAGTGGTAATAGTGGAGCTGCAGTGCCCTTAAAACATCCACAGGGTTTCTGCTTATGCTGCCAGGTTGACCACTCTATGGAGACCCAACTGTGTAGCAGCGCAGAAGAAGAAGAAGATCCACTTCTTTCACGTCTTCACAGGTATAGGGGTACTGAGGCAGTTTTCCTTGGCTAGGGATCACAATCCTGAAAGGGTCATCTTCATGGATTCCAAAAACACTTCGGCACATGATACTCCGACACAGGATACACAAATCCCTTATTTTTCCCAGTAAGCTGGTACTTTTCTCAGTAAGGGGTTGATGATGGACCACGTGCACCCGACAGAAATCTATTGGTGTGGGGATGGTGGGGTTAAAGCATGGAAAGAGTAGATGGTGCAAGACCAGAAAGGAGGTGGTAGAAGACAGAGAGGCTACCGACCTGTCTGTGATGGCGTAATGATATGCCCATAGACTCTGCTTCAATGCGGGAGTTTCCAATGATCTTGCAGGTCTTGGTTTGGGATTTCTCAACATGACATCAAATTGAGCAAGACATGAGGTAGGGGATCCAGCCCAGAGAGGAGAGCAGCACTCCATCGAGCTGTGGATGAAGGCCTTGTAGGTGGAGACAGGAGTTCAGGTGTGCCAAGGAAGGACTTTGTATGACAAAAGATGCCCAGTTGCTAACTGGCTTTGGAGGCCAACTTTGAAATGTAGTTTGCCCAAGAAAGATAATGGCTGATAGGAAGACCCAGGAGTTTCAGTGACTGAACTTCCTCGAGAGGATTGTAAAGAAAGTGGATGGGAGAGTTTGCCAGACTGTTCTTTCGGAGAAAGATAGTGAGAGTGTGAGATTTGTCAGGATTGAAAGACATGTTCCACTTGTTTGACCAGTCTGTGATTTTGTCAATGTTTGAAGAGATGGAAGAGGCTGCAGCCTGCCTGTCTGAAGGATGAGGGATGAAATAGCAAAGGATGAAATCATCAGCAAATTGATGAAGGGGATTCTCCAGAGGGTCAGGGTGATCATTGATGAAGATCAGGAATATGGTTGGGCCCTGAATAATGCCTTGAGGAACTTCAGCCTCAACAGGAAGAAGAGATGAAAGGATTCTGCTGGTATTTCCGAGTGGACTCAGAGGGACCGCCATGTCACCATAGAGATCAGGAGATGCCGTGTGTGGTGATGTGAAGTGTGCACTCTCCTCCATGCTCCTTGGTGTCATGAGTGGCTGAAGAATGTGAAGTGTACACTCTCCTCCTGGGGGGGGGAAATATATTAGTTGTAGTTTTGTTGATTGAGGAAAATTACAAATTCAGGATAAAATTGAAGATGAACCATGGGAGGATGTGGTGGATGCAGCTTGTGCAAGCATTGCGGGCTCTGTGGTCCGTGTGCGTGTGCGTGCGTGTTGGTTTGTTTGACTTTTATGCACTCCTAAACCACTGGATTGAATAAGTTGAAAACTGGTGGTTGTACAGCTTTCAGTGTGTAGGAAAGGTTTTGGTGGTTACAAAAATTAATCATATTCGCAAACATTCATGGTGGATTCAGTATGGAGGGAGTACCCAAATTCTCTCCATGAACTATGTATGGCAAAACGACGCTCTCGGTGGGCGGAGGTGTTCCAAATCAGACTATATAACACACCTGGAATGTGCCTGTAATGACGGGTTCTTTGTTCGTCTATTCAAAAGCAAAACTACAATAATGCCTCAAAAGGAAGATTTATAAGCAGTTTGTTCCCCCATGCAACAATGAAATATGGCAGTGAAACAATGGTTTCTAACAAATTAGGTGAAGCAAAAACTGATCGTCATGTAAAGAGCTGTGCAAAGATTCTGCATTGACATAACCAAAAAGGACGAGATAACTGAATGGATCAGACAGAAAACAAAATTCCTTGACATTCTGCTCACAATAAAAAAAAACTTAAATGAAACTCACTTGGATACATAATGTGAAAAGTAGACAACGAACGGACAACAAACAATAAGTACAAAATGGCAAGATAGCGAAGGCCCTGAAAGAAGCAATGGGAGACTAACAATCAGATGTATAGATGAGATTGAAAATTTTAATGGAGCACAGTGGCCCCAAATTGTAAATAAACAGAATGGTCCATGCTAAGGGAGGCCTTCATCCTGCAGAGGAGGAAATATGAAGTGGTCAAAGTCGAGTAATACATATATATATATATATATATATATATATATATTAGGGTGGTGCTCAAAATAATTGTTTTTAAATATTTACTGGGACATGGCTTTATGTTGTTCCTTTTGTTCCAAAATGAAAAGGCACCAAATATGAAAGCATTCTGATTTTATTTAGGGGTGCCACATCAGCCTTCAAACTAAAGGTGTCTACAAAACTTTTCTATATATGGATCGAAAGCAAAACCAGAAGTTTGTTTTATGAAAATCCACCCTCCACTCACTTTCTTTGTATTCTAGCAAACACAAGTTACAATAGCTGCACAAATAGCACTATATTGCTATGAAAACTCAAATGCAATGATAACAATCCAAATGTTCAGTTCATAAAATGAAGAGACACCATATCACATAATATTTAAAAACCCAAATATAATGAGAAATGTAACTCCTATTTCTGGGCCTGTTTCACCACTGTTGCCTTCTTGGCATCGGGGTACATCTTCCTGTGAGCAGCAACAACTTGGAGCAGAGCTTGCTTTTGCTCTTCATCCTTTGTAAGGAGCTTATTGTAGTCTTGTATCAATGCGACACCCCTTTCTGCCCTGTCGTTCACCACGACTAAGCCACTGGCGGCTTTCTTTGCTTCCTGAAAGCTGGTTTCTTGCTCCCATGAACCAGGATCCTTATCCATCCAATCAGTTGGGGTCCCTAGGATGCTGAAGAAATGCTTGGTGTGTTTTGTTATGAGGCCAGCGATTGACAGGGCGGTTCCTCGTTTGATAGCTGGTCTCTTTGGAGAGGGGTTTTCACCGTCATTTTTCAATGCTTCAATCATATTGATCTTGCTTTCTTTGTCAATTCTGGTGTCAAAGAATGCAAATGCCACTAGTACTGGGCTCATGTACCGCGTGTGGCGGCCAAGTGCCTTCAAGGCTGCCTGAGCCATCTTCTGATTGATTTGTTCAAACTTTTCCAACTTCTTGAAGAGGTTAATGTCATTCAGGGGAGCCTCAATAGCTTGTGGAGCCCGAAACCAAGCCTGTACATACACAAGGCAGACAAAAATGTTGAAGGCTCGGAGTTCTCTCGCCTCTTGAAGTGTCAAGTGGAACTCTGACCGAAACATGAACACCTGTAGTGAATATAGTGCTTTTGCCATCCATCTGGCTCTGTGCATTGCTCCTGGAGCCATGATCCGGATTCCATGAGGTGGGATTCCTCCCATGTAGATGACAGTCAGTTCTAGGAGTTCACGATAATCATCTCGTGGCTGCTGATCTTTCAAACACACAAGAACGTTTTTGCTTCCAACACAGTGTCTACAGATCCCATTGAAGCCTTCCTCTCTGAGAATTGATCGTGAAGAAACTTCCTGTCCTCGGGGTTGGTGATTATGGCCTCCGAATCTGCATGCCTAAGATCAAACGTCTTCTCCAAGGAGGCCTTGAAGGATGCTTCCTTTTTCTCTTGGGTCGCACCACCCCGCTTTGCACCTTTTTGGAGGCTCCTCCATTCTTCATATAGCCTCTCCAAACGATGGATGCAGTGCTGCTTCGTCGTTGTAGGTAGGTGAGCTTTTTCCCAGAACTTCACAACCTCTTCAATGGTGAGGGTTGCCCTCTCCCGGGCAGTGCGATTCTCCTTCTTCAGGTGATGGAAAAACAGGACAAGAGATTGATGCACAGTCGGGAGCTTGGCACCTTTGATGGCATCTCCAGAAGTGGACCCAATGAGATACACATTATCCTGAGCCCGAGTTTTCAATGAAACACTGGTACTAGCACATGCCATATCTGCAAAATAAGCAAGAATGTGGGTAAAATCCTGTTAATTCTTACTCCACAGGGTCACTCTCTACAAAAGAGCCACAGTCAATAAGTTAGGCCTACATATTACACACTAAAAAAGCGTACCCCTGACCCCGGGAACCTGTACAAAACATGCATGAAAATTGCCCAGATAGTGATCAGAGGAAGTCTCAAAACTGTATGTATAATATATTGTATATATATAATGTATAATGTGTATGTATGTATATTTATTATTTAATGTATATTTACTATATATTTATTTTTAATATTATATTTAATGTACATATATAATTATGTATTTATTTTGTGTATATACAGCCCAAAAAATGGGAATTTCCTATTTTTGCATGGGGGAAAATTCATCACTGATGTGGCACCCCTAAATATTATTGGATTCCATTCAAATTTGGTGTGGTTTCCTTTGACACCAAAAGGAACAAAGATAGACCATGTCCCGGAGAAAATCTGCATTTTGCTTTTTTGAAGCCCACCCTAATATATATATATATATATATATATATATATATATATATATATATATATATAATTTTATAAACAGGAATCAAATTCCTGCGAAGGGGCTAAGTGTGAAAAAATTATGACTCAATACGGGGCTCGAACCACGGACCTCCGTTGATAATGCGTCAACAGCCCACTGCGCCAACTGTGCCAACAACAACAGCCAACTGCGTCAAATTTCCAATTTATATATATATATATATATATATATATATATATATATATATATATATATATATATATATATATATATATATATATATATATATATATATATATATATACATACATACATATATATGGGTAATTCATTGGTGAAACACCAGCGCAGTCACCTTCAGAGCCTTCCAATCACCCCTTTTAGGATGAGCACTCCTGAAATAATGAAGATGACTTTGGGAAAAAAATCTTCACCTTGTTGCAAAATATCTCTGTCTGGAACAATAATCTGAAACTATACTATACTCAAAACTATACTCTGAGGTTTCTGGACTTCAGACCAGACTTTCGTGGGTTCAACCGGTTTCATGAGCGCTCAAACTTCCCTCTTCCCTCAGAGCATATTTCTGGTTTGGGCAGCAATTCTATTTGTCTGAAGGCCTTTGAGCTCCTGCATAGCCAGATGACATTGCTCACGATAAGGGCCGTTTTGGATGCAGTGTCCATAATAATCTTCCTCTTTCCTTTTGGAAAGATAGAGAAGATGGAATGCGATAGAGAAGCTGATGGAAAACGTGAAAGATGAGGAAGTTGTTGTGGTAGGAGGAGACCTAAATGGACATGTGGGAAGGAGTATGGATGGTTTTGAGGGAGTTCATGGGGGTTACGGATATGGTGTGAGAAATGGAGAAGGTGAAAGGATTTTGGAGTTTGCTGATGGAGCTGATTTGTTGATTTGTAATACTCAGTTCCAGAAAGAGGATAATAAGCTTGTTACATACACGTCAGGTGTGTTGACGACAACCGTTGACGACCCGATGGTGCATAGGCGAGATAGGGGGCACCTCCGGGACACAAAGGTGATCCCGGGGGAGGAGGCTGTTTCACAGCACCATTTGGTTGTCTGCGACATAAGGGTGAAAGGTGCGAGGAGAGCTCGGCGGGTGAAGTACCAACCGAGAATGAAGGTGTGGAGGTTGAAAGAGGTGACAGTAAGGGAGGCATTAAAAGAGAGGCTGAGTAGGGTAGAGGATGATGTGGTTGAGCTTGAAAGTGGTTGGATGTCAATGAAAGCTAGTCTGTTGGGAGCCGTTGGTGAGGTATGTGGATGGACAAAAGGACCACCGAGGCACTCGGAAACATGGTGGTGGGATGATGAAGTTGGAAAGAGAATTGACGAGAAGAGGAAGAAGTTCAAGGAGTGGCAGAAGGCGAAGGGTATGGGGGCAGAAACAACAGAGCATGAAAGTTATAAGGCAGCCAAGAAGGCTGCAAAGAAAGAGGTAGCAAAGGCGCAGGAGGCATGAAGGAAAATGTTCGGAGAACGCTTGGATTTGGAAGAGAGTCAGAGAGCAGTATTCAGGATTGCAAAGCAGATAGCGAAAGAGAGGTGTGATGTGATGGGGGTGAGTTGCTTGAAGGATGAAGTGGGACAAATCGTTGTGGACCCAGATGGAATTAAAGGAAGATGGAAAAGATATATGGAAATGCTGTTGAATACAGAGAATGAATGGGATGGCAACATAGAGAGTAACCCAGTTTTAGGACCGGCAGAGAAGATAACTGAGAAGGAAGTTGAGGAAGCGATAAAAGCAATGAAGAGTAGAAAAGCGGGAGGGCCGACGGGAGTTGTGGGAGATATGTTGAAGGCAGCAGGAAGTTGGGGTGTGAAGAGAATGACAGAGATCTGTAATCTGGCGGTGAAAGAAGGCCGCATTCCAGTGAATTGGGAACTGAGTACCCTCGTCCCTCTATACAAGGGGAAAGGTGACCCTCTAGAGTGTGGCTCGTACCGAGCGATAAAGTTATTGGAGCATGGAATGAAGGTATTGGAAAGGGTGTTGGAGAGGAGGATAAGGAAGAAAGTGAAGATCGACGAAATGCAGTTTGGATTTATGCCAGGAAGAGGAACGACAGACACGCTTTTAATTGTGAGGCAGTTTCAGGAGAAGTACATGGAGAAGAGGAAGAAGTTGTTGCTTGGGTTTGTTGATCTGGAGAAAGCATTCGATAGGGTTCCACGCAAAGTATTGACATGGGCAATGAGGAAGTTAGGAGTGGAGGAATGGTTGATCAGAGTTGTGATGGCAATGTACAAAAGAGCACGCACAGCTGTAAGGACGAAGGACGGGAACAGTGGTGAGTTTGAGGTGAAGGTGGGAGTGCATCAGGGGTCGGTATTAAGTCCACTACTATTTGTAGCTGTGATGGAGGTGCTGGCTCAGAACGTAAAGGAGGGTTTACCGTGGGAGTTGTTGTATGCAGATGATCTGGTGTTGATTGCGGAAAGTATGGATGGACTGAAGGAAAAGATGACCAAGTGGAAGGAATGTATGGAGACAAGAGGTCTGAAGGTGAATATCGGAAAGACGAAGGTGATGACAAGTGGTAAAGCATGTGGTGAGGTGGAAAGAACTGGGAAGTGGCCCTGTGCTGGTGCAGGAAGGGTGTCGGAGTGAACTCCATTCAATGTACAATGTGCGCTGAGTGGGTTCATCAAAAATGTAGTGGTCTGAAAGGGTCATTAACCAGTCTGGCAGCTACATTCAAATGTAAGGTGTGCACAGAGGGAGCTGCAGACGGAGGAAATGTTGAGTTGGATCTTGGAGACAGCATGAAGCTGGAAGGTGTGAAAACATTTTGCTACCTCGGAGACATGCTGAATGGAGAAGGTGGATCAGACTCGGCAACGGTTGCTAGAGTGAGATGTACATGGAAGAAGTTTCGGGAACTGAGTGGCGTGCTGATGAGGAGGGGAGTGTCGTTGAAGCTGAAGGGAAACGTGTATGCTGCATGTGTGAGAAGTGTTATGATTTATGGGAGCGAGAAATGGGTCATGAATGTAAAGCAGCAACGAAGGCTGGAAAGGGTGGAAATGCGAATGGTTCGGTGGATGTGCGAAGTATCGTTGAGAGAGAGGAAGACAAATGATGAATTGCGAAAGATGATGGGAATAGAGCCTGTGATTGATGCTGTGAAGAGGAACAGGTTGAGATGGTTTGGTCATGTGTTGAGGAAGGATGAAAGTGACTGGTTTGGAAGAGTGATGGAAATGAATGTAGAAGGAAGTAGAGGACGGGGAAGACCGAGAAAGACTTGGCTAAAGATGGTGGAAGAAGAAATGCGGGCAATGGGGTTAACAAGGAGAGATGCAGAAAATAGGGCAAAATGGAGAAGATTGTCATGGGGACCGCAAGGCTAACCCCCGCTCTAGCAGGGAAAATGGCCTTAAAATGCATGTTGTTGTTGTTGTTGTTGTTGTTGTTGTTGTTGCTCTATGTTCACAATCAGCTACCAGGTCTTCGTATTTGCCTTTCTTTCTGGAATATGCATTGGACAAGTTCTTCTCCATCGGCACTGTCAATTCAATCATGATGACATTCTTAGTTACTGCCGAATAGATGGTGATAGGCTGTTTGGCAGTTTCCGTTATTTGTGTGGCACAAATATGAATGTATGTATGCACAAATACATACATATAAATACTGCATATTTAAACACACACACACACACACACACACACACACACACACACACACACACACAGACACACACACACACACACACACACACACACACACCTGGGAGGGCTCCATTCCATCTTCTGAAAACCGCATATGGAGATAACAACCAACGACACACACACGCACCATACTTTTTAATGTACGAAAGTTCATAATTACCAGCTCTTGGGCATAACATAATCGATGAGAAGAAATATCCAGCATCTAAATCAGAAAGCCAAAAGCATTGCTCATGAGTATTTGATGGAGAGTTGAAGAGGGGTAAACAAGGGAGGGAGGGTGGTCATGCAGTCAAGCAAAGGGCTCAAGGCCATTAATTCAAGCAGAGTGAGCATTGAGGTCTGAAACGATCCCCCGACGTTATTACTTTCTCACCAAGGGGGATGCGTGCCAGCGCACAAGCTACCTCTGAGACCGATAGCGTTCGCAGAACGTGCTCATTTCCTCCTTGCCTCTTTCAAAAACAACGCTTAATTAAAGCACCGTCAGGGTAATCGCATGTGCACGTGCATGAGGTAAAATACAAGAAAGGTCAAGCTATCTGGAAAGGAATAGACAAAAAGAAAGGGTCGTGGTATCTGTGGAGCAAGTAAGGCAATTTTGTTTTTTAAATCAAGAGCTATTTCTCAGTAAATTCTTGTATTTATATAATTGGAAGGCTTCAAATCAGATCATGAAATTATATTATTTCAAACCGAAAAAAAAACTCAGGATGGATTTTGTTTCTATTAAAGGGTACAAGTGGCAAAAGGTAATGAGAGGAATATATTCACAATTAATAGCCCAAAACACTGCTATGTGCTAAACAATTATGTGTGTATTTATTTATTTGTATATTTATTTGTATATTTATTCATATATTTATTTGTAAACTTACTTACTATACTGTATATATAATAATATTTATTCATATATTTATTTGTATACTTACTTACTATACTGTATCTTACTATAATTCACCAAATGCCCGTCTGTCTGTCTGTCTGTCTGTCTGTCCGTCCATTCCCAGGTACCGCAAAAACGACTGAAGCGATCGCAACGATATTTTGGGTGAGTAAACCTGGGACCCCCTGGAGTAAAATAGGCTATATTGTTTTTCCAATTTCAGCTTTGGTCTCCCGCATTTTCAGGTTTGGACTCCCGCATAACGTTATTGTCCCGGGTACCGCAAAAATGGCTGCACCGATCGCAACGATTTCCTGGAACCCCTGCAGTAAAATCCTACGATAATTCACCAAAAGAACATGACATGAAAATTAAAAACGGCTGAACAGTATTTCATGAACATTTCGTTGTGGAATTGAGGAAAGTCCTGATGAATTACGAACCTTTCGTGAATCCGGAAGTAGACAGGTGATGGCAATGAGCGGGTTTGATAATATCCCAATACAACCATCATTTAAAACAGTATTTTGTTGAAGTATCAATTTATGATTGGAATTGCATGAATACAATTTGGATTTTGAATTCGTAATTGTATTCACCCAACCATACGGAACTTCACATCAGGATTTAAATATTTGTTTGTCACGAATGTTGTTAAAAGTTTATTTTTTATATTAATGTTCTTTAATTTGTGATTGGAGTTATGCTGTTTGGAATGAAAAAAGAGATATAGTGTTCAAGTGAATGACGAAATGCCGTGATGGTTTCTACTTTCTAAACGTGAACTTCGCGGATCGCCATATGCAGATTTGCCACGGTCGCACGATCGATGTTTCTATACATGAACGTACCCGTTTGTTTGTGAACGGGTACGTTTTTCATGGAAGTCCTTCACGAACTTGCTGTCCATGTCTGACGTACAACTGAAGGTGCTACAGGAATGTGGAATTTATTGCTTTCATGCTTTAGCATTCGCCGTTTCTGCATTGTCTGTTTGCTTCTGGCCTCCCACCCGTGCGTAGCACGGGTACCTCACTAGTATATAATAATATATTAATAAATATGTACACTATCGGTCAAAAGTTTAAGAACACCTCAATTTTTCTAGTTTTTATTGAAATTTACGCAGTTTAATGTTCAGTGAATAACATCAAATGTTACAAAGGGAAGCAGTAAACTGCTCGAGGTAAAAAAAAAAAAAGGTTTAGGTAAGCAAAAACGGGAAAATAATGCAAATTGCAGTTATATTGTATTAAAAAAAAGGCCTTCTTCAGGGAACAAGTAATGGGTTAACAACTTACAGCTGTTCTGCAGCAATGTAAGTAAATTAAGCCTTGAAAGTTGATGCAAACAATTCCTACAGGTGTCCCAACCTCTGCTGATTACTTGATTACAAACGCCCTGTCTGTATAAAAGCAGTATTGGAACAGACTGTTATTACACCCTCTGAAGCATTATTTGGACAATATTGCACTGCAGGAAGTAGTATAAACTGGAGGAAACTCTGACAGGAAGACGTCTGGCAGACCCAAAGCCACAACAGAATCAGAAGACAGGTTTCTGAGAGTCAACAGCTTGCGTGATAGGTGGCTCACAGGACAACAGCTTCAAGCACAGCTTAACACTGGTCGAAGTAAGCAAGTCTCAGTTTCAACCGTGAAGAGAAGACTTCGAGCTGCAGGTTTGACAGGTCGAGTGGCAGTAAGAAAGCCATTGCAAAGATGGCAAAATAAGAAAAGATTTTTGCCTAGGCCATGAAGCACCACCATTGGACTACTGAAGACTGGAAGAAGGTCTTATGGACCGATTAATCAAAATTTGAAATCTTTGGTTCATCACGCAGGGTTTTTGTACTCCATCAAGTAGGCAAAAGGATGGTTCCTCAGTGTGTGACACCAACTGTCAAACATGGAGAAGGAAGCGTGATGGTCTGGGGCTCTTTTGCTGGATCCAGAGTCGGCGACTTGCACAGAGTGACTGGCACCCTGAACCAAAAGGGCTACCACAGCATTTTGCAGCGCCATACAATACCCTCTGGTATACGCCTCGTTGGTCAGGGGTTCATCCAACATTAAGATAATGACCCTAAACACACCTCCAGGCTATGTCAAAACTACCTTCGAGGAAAAGAACAAGACGGTAGGCTTCAAATAATGGAATGGCCAGCACAGTCTCCAGATTTAAACCCCATCGAGCTGTTTTGGGATGAACTGGACAGAAGGGAGAAAGCAAAGCAACCTACAAGTGCAACACATTTGTGGGAACTTCTGCAACCGTGTTGGGAAGAACTTCCCGTGCAATATTTGATTTCCATTGTAGAAAGAATGCCACGAGTGTGTTCGGCGGTTATATCTGCAAGAGATGGTCAAATTTTTCAATTAAATTTTGTTAAACAAAATGATTCTATGATTTATTTTTATCTCCAATTGTTTATTTATTCTATGCTTAATTTCAGAGTACATTGAGACATTAAACTGTGTAAATTTAAATAAAAACTGGAAAAATTGAGGTGTTCTAAAACTTTTGACCGGTAGTGTATACATATATACATATACATACATACATACATACATACATACATACAAACATACATACATACATATATATATACATATACATACACACACATATATATATATACATATTGTTATGAATTTTGGGTCGGGGCATATATAGATCCAGGTAGATCTGCATAAGTAGGTGCTCTGATGTCATGAAGAAGAAGAACCATCTCGATGTGAGTAAGTCAGGGACCTGTCTAGCCCGGTTTGTCGGAGTAAGCTGCGTATCTGTGTCCCCGCCACGAGGGGGCGGGCTTGGTAACTCGAATTAGGGCATAAGGATAAGATTCCATTGTGTGTCATTCCCTCTGTGATCATACCTGTGTCCCGTTTGGCAATGCACCCATAGACATTACCTAGGCCCATTAGCACATACACACTAATTAATCCCCCTCTCACAACAAAATCCATCGGAAGAACAGACAGCAAGCGGCCGCGCAGTGTTACACCATGGCGATAAAACATCGATCAGGCAGGCTGAGGCCATGCCCACCGCATTATGGATTGACACCAAGGGTTTGATGGGCAAATGACATCACTGGAAGGGAGGGACAATCGGCATGCAGCTGAAGCCCAGGGACAATAAGGAGCCAGCGATTGGCCAAGGGCGATTAATAAAAGTAGAGAGAAGCCGACATTTGCTCTCTCTTGTTCTGGATGCGATAGGAAATGGTCAGAGCCCGACATTTTCTCATTTTCATTTTCTCTTTCTCTTTCTCTTTCTCTTTCTCTTTCTCTTTCTCTCTCTCTCTCTCTCTCTCTCTCTCTCTCTCTCTCTCTCTCTCTCTCTCTCTCTCTCTCTCTCGTCCCTGCTCGTTGAAGAGACCTGAGTGCCTGGACCTCGTTCTTGCCCTCACAACTCCTCTGTCCCGACCTCTTGCCCTTATGCTTTCCTTCAGCTCGACCTTCTCTCCTCCCTGACCCGAACGTTGGGTGCATCGCAGCTGCGTGCCGAATTTGGGAGGGGATTGCACGGTTGGTGAAGCGGGTTGCACACCCGCTCGCTCGCTTGGCGCCAGAGGTTCTATCGGGTCCTGGTGAACGAGGGGGGGGGGGGGCATCAAGGCCTTTCTTCTGCGTCGGACAACGCATTTGAGCCAGACAATCCCTGACACTGCCAGACAGAGATAAGCTTACACCACACGATGCGGTTCCTTTTGTAAATTCTCCTTTGTGTTGTTTTAGAAGTCTGGTGTGGGGACATCCCGATTTAGGAATGATAGTTATTTAACTGGCGCGTTTTATTTCATTGTTATTGGCATCCATGGCAATAAAGCCTTATTTATTTTCACTGTACATAAAATCCGGTTCGTGTGAGTTCATTTCCTGCAGGTTTGAAGGCTGCCCGGCGAGATCGTGTCAGGTAAAAGCTTGCCACTTCTTCTTCCTCCCTTCATCGGCGCATATATATATAGTCAAATCCGCCATTGATCGTCACCTCATTAATGCTCGTTTCCATCCGTGATTTCCCGGTCTTCACCGAGGGCATTCACAGGACAATATACATACATGCATATATATATATATATATATATATATATATATATATATATATATATAGATAGATAGATAGATAGATAGATAGATAGATATACACACACACGTATATATTGCTTTTATCTAATGGGTTAGGCTCATGGAAAGGCAACGTAATCTGCCCAGTGGGACAAACATAAGGAATTAATGAACAGGAAAAGAAGAGGGAGGCTGGGAGGAAACACTGAAATTAGCAAGTAAAGTGGTTGGGTTAGGAAGGGTTAATGGGAGTAATTAAAATCAATGGTCAGAAATGGGAAAGACAAGAGATGGCTGTGAAATTTGCTTGAAGATCTGGAGGGAAGAGTGAGACAAAACAGTATTGAACAATTCTTAAGTATTGAATAATTGTGAGAGTATGTTGTTCGTACAATATAATTTGAATGCTATACATGTGTACAGCACCACACAATCAGGTGCTGGAAGAATAAAATGTCCTGTGCAAATCTATTGGCAACAGCCATTTCATTAGCTTCCCTTTGGTAGTCCCCCTGCATGGACTATTTATTTCAATGGGAGAATGTGTAGTGAAAGGTTACTATATTTTTCAGCAATATTGCGGTGGCAAACAAAAGAACAGCATTTTTTTTTCAACAAATGGACATTAAACATCTGGCTCAATTTGAGGCCTTACTTTGGCAATCAATCAGCATTAACTTCAGCATCAGGTAGTAGTCATGGAGAATTAGGAAAATAGTCTCTACTAATTACTATCTTTGTAAAGGTGTCAAAACAAATATGAAGTAAACATTTTAGACGGAAAGTGCATGACGAGAGCCTTATTTATTTCATCCTGGGTGTTGTTACAGTGCAGGTCTTTGTGCATTGTGGAAAATTGGGCAGAGCAAATTCTCTGTTTATTCTTCTTGCTGCCTTTGAATTGCCTTTATTCCCAAGTGATTTTTTCCCAAAGAAACACACGTCTCAATACAAACCTCTGATTGTCAAAAGAGAAACATTATAAATATATATAAATGTTATTTTAAAGTATATCATCATATATATTTTCATATTTTCACATGGAAGAGGGGTCCATAGTTAGAATTGAGTATGCCTCTAGTATGGCTCGTGTGTTTAACGCAGTGTACATTTACTCTTGTAAACAGGGAAAATGTCAGAGAAGGTCATCTTGTTAAACATGATGCTGAGAAGACAGTGTATGTAATTTATAGACAGGAAAGTTGGAGATAACATTGTATGTGTGAAAACCTACTCTTAGCAAGCGGGCCGAGGTGAGGATTTGTGGCCACAAAAAGGCCTAATGGAAGCACTTTAAGCTTCAATGTACCAATTATGAACTGTTCAGCCATTGTGAGCAAGCCATGGCGGTGAGGTGGGAAGTACAGCTGGTATGGCGAATCTGCTGAGGGCATGAGGCACACTATAATAAGCAGCCTTCAGGGGCTGCTGGAAGATTCTGGATGGGGGTTGTGATGCATGCTGTGGAAGAGCGCCGCCCCCATCGCGAGCAGGGACCAATGGGGACCAGCCGTGGGTTGTAAAAGCTGGTGTGCACAAGCGTTATCGCTCTCTCACTCTCTCAAGCTCGCTATTTGTCTCTGCTGTGGGTGAAGGAGAGGAAGAAGGAGAAAGAGGAGGAGAGCATATCTCTTTGTGCTGTGTGCCCAAATCCAGAATGTGACTCGCGTAACAACGCCTTCACCCCGCCGATTGTGCTCCTGTTATAGTGACCGCCGGTCATGCCCCTTTTCCACCGACAGTCATCATGCAAGTGGGAAGTCCTTGCCTGCTTCCTGTGTGTTGGTGTTTGGTATGTGGTGCCATAGATGGTTTAGGATTGTTTATTTATTTCTCATTGTATTTAACTTGGCATGTCCCCCTCTCCCAATGTGTGTCTGTTGCTTAGCTTGGTTTGTTCAGTTCCCCATGTCCAATCCACCTCTTCTCCCGTATATATGTATTTTAAAAAATTAACATCTATAAAGGCAAGAGATGATTTACCATCTTTTGGCTCGCAAGCGTGCAGTCCATCGCCAAATTTGCCTTAATTGGGAATAACCTCAGGAAGTCGTAAGGTGAATCTGAGGAAAGTAAGTCATATATAATTTGTAATTCGGGGGAATCGCAATTCGGGTGTTCATGGGATCAAAGATCACAGTGGTGAGGCATATCGCGCTTGTGAGCATCCGACGTGACATTTGGTAATCAGGTCGTGGGATATGGTACCTGGGTACGAATCCCATCCTGTCAATATTTGGTGCTCGGGATTGGGATATAAGAACGGGATTGGGATAAGAGAGTGAAGCTTCTTCAAATCAGGATACACTCATGGATGTTTTCCAGTGAATGGCTCCAAACAGAGAGCACATTTGGCACTGTTAAAGATGTCTTCTTGACCCTTTGTATGTGATGACATATCAAACCTCTGCAGCCATTGGATGCATTCCAGCCTTTTACACATGAACCATGCTCATCAATGCAGTTTGTACCTGACTCGGGTGCTGACTAACGCCATTATGTTTCTCTTCTCAGAAATTACGGTTGCTTCGTCATCTGATGTACGATAACAAAAGTATTGAAGTTAACTAACTTTCTGCAGGCACATTCCCAGTATGTAGAGATAGCAAATTACTTCCTTTCTTTTCAATCTGTTATTAAGCCTCCCCCTATAATTTTTTTATCTTGACCTAATTTTAAGGTCATGACCTATTTATAGATATATTTTTACAATAACTCGACAAATTTTTGTCCAATCAGAACAAAATCGCCCTCTCTAGATAGCCCAGAGTAAGGGCGCATGTATGTTTAATTTGCATCAAAATTTACTCCAAGTTAAAGGTCAAGGTCAAATGGCGGTCTGAAAAAAAAAACGCGTTTTTTTTATCATCGCTCAATTTTGCCAATGTAGAATATCAAAGACTGTTTGGCCTTCCAAGATGTTCTTGCATCATAATAGGGGATCTGCACGGAAGTTTTGCACCTGATATTTGATTGGCATCCTTGACCTACTTTTTCAGACTGTGACCTAATTTACAAAAAACACCTTTTTGACCACAACTTCAATAACTTTCCTCCGATTTTCATGATCATGAGTTTTTTTTTGGATAAACTGTAAATGGGGACACATTTTCTCAATTTACACTCTACTCCTAAATGTTGAAGGTCAAGGTCATGTGGTGATCCGAAAAAATATAGCCATTATTGGAACGCAGGTGCTGGGGGAAGATGTAGGTGTATAATACTGCCTACCCTTGGCAATGGCTTTGTGATCAAAGATATCCAGTCACGACTTGCAGTTTCAGATTCGAATGCACTGCAGTCGAACCTCGACATTTGCGAGGCATATGTTCCTGGAAAATGCAGCAAATGGCAACTCTGCGAATGTGGGGCATTGTTTGAATTGGGGTGGGGGATTGTTACATGGTCTAGGCTCATGGAAGAGCTATGACACAGAACAAATCAGGATGCAACATAACAAAGGGAACAGCAGGATAAAGAGGAAATTCCAAAAGCAGGGCGGAGGGAGAAAATAGATGTGGACAACCAAACAGGGGATGCAGGTAACGTGAGGGGTAAGAGAGAACACAAAGGGGTGGGGGTGGTTTAACAGGTGTAGGAAAGATCAGGTTTTTGGATGGGGGATCGACTTGTGATGGTGGTGAACAATTGGCTTGAATACCTGGAGGGAAGAATGAGATTGAAGAGAGTATGGATGGTAGTTCCACAGGTGGGTAAAAAAGGAATAAATGAGTGGAGGTGAGCTGTGGTTCTGGATTTAGGCAGTTTCACTAGGAGGCGGTTGCTGCTGGACCTGAGGGGGGGCCAAAGCACAGAGAGAGTAGAGGATGCACGTCTTGACAAGGGTCCACCTTGACAAGGCACCACTATGTATTAGAGGAGGGAGACGATTTTGAAAGCTCATTCTTGAGATGGGGCAGATGTTGTTTTCTGGCTCTCCGGGGAGTATACACACATGCTGCGAGCTTTGTGGAATGATCTGAGGTTATCTTCAGTTGGATTTGCCTTCCAGGAGGCGAATGCAAGTTGTTTTGGAGGAACTGCCTCACCACAGCATTCAGAGTACCAAGGATAGGAGGACCAAGTACCAAGGTGGGATGATGGGTAAGATAATTGAAGACGAGATGGGATGAATCTGTGCATAGGAGAGAGGAGGTTTCTGTGGAAGAATTCCCAGGCTGAATTCATATCAGCGGCGGATATAGGAGATCAGTCCTGATGTGTAAAAAACAAACAAAAAAAACCACGAATACACGAAGCGCGGATGTAGAAGTGGCTCACATATTATGAACCGCGAATACACGGGGTCTGCGAGTGTTGGGACCATAAATGTTGTAGTCCGACTTTTATAATTTGTTGCTTTTATCATTACTAGGGCATGCCCGTACTATATCTATATCTAAAATTATATCCCCCCCCTCTATTTACATGAAATGGTTTGGTCCAAAGCGAACGGCTTGCGAGTGGTGACAATCCCCCCCCTCTATTTACATGCAATGGTTCGGTCCAAAGCGAACGGCTTCCGGAGTTTGGTAAAGAAATCGCCATCGCGTGCACAAACGCGCAGGAAAGCGAATGAATCGCAAATTCGTTTTTATTAGTTGTAAAACATAGTTTAACGCCAACATAGTTTGCAAACGTGAAATAAATGAATACGCTGTCAAATGTGCCATCCGAGGCAGAGTGTGCCCGCCACGTTCGGCACACGCGATCGTTCGCTGCTCTCTGATT
The DNA here is from genome assembly GCF_964187855.1 of Myxine glutinosa. NCBI lineage: Eukaryota > Metazoa > Chordata > Myxini > Myxiniformes > Myxinidae > Myxine > Myxine glutinosa. The sequence goes on along the minus strand of NC_136266.1, from coordinate 137,100,521 downwards.
GGTTGAATCGTTTTTTGGACATAGCTCGGTAAGTAATTGTCCGATTAATATGAAACCTTGAAAAGGCACATCCTCGGGTCCCCAGCAATATACCTGGCAAGTTAAAAGTATATCGGACCCGTGGTTGTCGAGAAACAGCGGTCACAGACAAACAAACGTACAGACGTACAGACGTACAGACAGAGATTACTGGAATTATAGATAGATAGATAGATAGATGAATGGCCTCAGACTTCAAGATTGAAAACTACATGGTCAATTTCCCTCAAATTTTGTCGATGTGCTCAGGGTACCCATGGACAGGCATGGTTATAAAATAAATTGGGGCCCCTACCCCATCCCTCCACCTGAGGATGGAGAGATAACACCTAAGTTAGGGTTTATATTAATATTCGTGTAGCTGTGTTGGTAACTTAAAAAAAAAACACTTTTGCTCTACAGTCATCTTATTTACTCTGGATTCTGACTTTGACTTTCTATCGCTGGTTAGTGTCAGCTTTTTCTGCTCCTGGGTCATGGCTACAGTTGCTGATCTGAATAGAAATTCCCTGACCTGTGGAAGTCACTTCTCCCTATCAACTGAAGTCTCTTGAGCAACTTGTGCATGCTTACATTTCCAATGTGCTTCCTGCTCAGCTCTATGTATTTTCTGTGTCTGTTTGTCAACAGCTTAACTTGACAATATCAACAGCAATAACCAACAAGATTAGCACAGAGCGTCATATTGTACACACAAATGCAATTATCCAATACCAAATTTCATTTTTTTACTTGCCAGCCTATGGCCACAGCATCAGTATATATTATGGTCCTACAGTAAATGTCAATACATATTCCTTTTGAGCTCAAATTTTAACTTGCCCAAGACATTCACAATATGAAACTCTGTAGCACATTTGGCAATGATATATGCCCTGCTTGTCCAGTTATTCTACCAATAAACAAACAAGAAAACAAACAAACAGGAAATATGTCGTGCATAGCCTGGTGCTGGCTTAGCGGTCAGGGTGCCGGCTTGGGACCCTAGGATCCTGGGTTCGAATCCTGGTCGATCGCTGAATTAACGCCAGGGGGGTTGACTCAGCCTGTCATCCTTCCGAGGTCGGCAAATTGAGTACCAGCTTGCTGGGATGAATGATCCTGGTGTGTACCCCGGTTTAGAATATGTACACCGTATCCCTGCACATCGTAAGAGCGTGATCAAGGGTTGGCGTCAGGACGGGCATCCGACCACAAAAACATTGCCTCAAACAGGGAACCATGATTGTCATGGGGCCCGCAAGGCTAACCCCCGCTCTAGCGGGGAAAATGGCCTTAAAACGATCATTCATTCATTCATTCATAGCACCATACTTGTGAAATCCCTAAAATAAGTTGTTGACCTTTGGCCTATGTTGACCTCTTGGTTTATGTTGACCGTTTGGTCTCAAAAATAATTGGTGGTTGAATTCAGTGATCTGATATGCAAATGCTCTTCAAATTTCAAGTCAATCAGATGAAAATTGAGGGTTTCAGGAATTTCACCTAAGTTGTTGACCTTTGGCCTATGTTGACCTTTTGGCATATGTTAACCTAAAAAGTATTTGTGGTAGAATTCAATTATCAAGTATGCAAATCCTCTTCAAATTTCAAGTCAATAAGATGAAAATTACCCATTTTAGAAATTTGGCCTCTGTTGACCTTTTGACCTATGTTGACTTCAAAAATAATTGCTGATAATAACTAAATAATAAATAAAAATAAATTCAGTGAAGTAATAAATTAATAAATAATAAATAAAAACAAATAATAAAATAAATAAATAATAAATAATAAATAATAAATTCAGTGACCTGATATGTTCAGTTGTGAACCTGTAATCTTCTGAATTCAGTCACTTGTAAATCCTCTTCAAATTTGAAGTCAACTGGATGAAAATTGAGGATTTTAGAAGTTTGACAAAGTTGTTAACCTTTGAATATGTCGACCCTTTGATATTTTGACCTCAAAATCAATAAGCTTCTTCCTTATGACCAGCTCTACCATTTGGTGAAGTTTCATAAAGATCGGTTTAAAATTGTGACCTGTAGTTGATTGATATACAGACAGACAGACAGAATAACTCACAAGACAAAGCAATATACTTGAAAAATCTTCGATTTTCGCAAGTAACAAACACAAAGTTGAAATCATCACAATATTTTTGCGTTTGGCAAACGGCCATGGTGTGAGTAAAAATTAAAACTAGTCCGACTGCATGGGATGAGAAAAACGGGATTACAGTTCAGAATTTGTCCACCATATTTGGAACTTGGACAACCATTCATATGATTGCTTTACAAAGATGTCCATTGGATTTCTTAATCGTGAAAAGCAAGAATTTCACACCATTTTATACATATCAAATGTTATTTACTTTGGCAGATATGGCATGAGAAGATCGGGAAGGCAGCCATTTTGGAAAATGGCGGCATACGTCATTCGGACTAGCTTACAGAGATCTCATCAGTGGGTTTAATGATATACACACCAAAAGGGTTAATTTAAGATATGATAAATGTTACTTTGCCACCGGTACCCACTCTTTTTGCTCGTCAGTGATGGAGGCCGATAAAATACAAATTTGCACAAAGCATGGTGTGAATAGGTGCGGAGTTGTTGGCAAAGTTTTGCTTCGGGGAGGCAAAGTCAGCAAAGTTTTTGCAGCTACATTATTCACCAAGACCACTTTGTACTAATGTGTCTTTCTGTATTTGAAAAAATCTTAACAACCATACTGTTGCGAATATGGAATTTGGCCTCCATATCCGCTTGTAAATATTCCCCTATTTTCTCCAATACTCCCCAACTTTCCCCGATCCCCCATTCCCTAGTCCCATTGCATGTAAATAACAATCAGTAGAGCCGACCTTCCCCTTATTCCCCCATTAAATGTCGTGCCCAGGTCCACCGCACCACACGTAGACAACTTTCGGACATCTTCCTAGTTATTCTTATTCTATGTCAGTTAAGGCCTCGTCTCCATTAATTATGACTCTTCGTTGCACCAGAATGTGATTATATGGCATCAGTAGTGAGTTTAGGACCTTTCCCATACCTCCTTCCATCTTCTTCCCCAACAATTACAACAACAACAGAGGAGATGGCGGCGGAGCGGGGGAGGATGCGTCCTCACACCGGCTCGATTAGCTCCAGACCATGCGCTCCACGGGGTTACCACGAAGGGGCTCCTTGTCAGCTCCTCGTCAAGGGCGGAGCCTGGTAAACCCCCCGCACGCACCCAATGAGAAGCAACGTGCCGATTCCACGAGGCGGAGCTAACGAGCCGAGGGCGTGTCACTCCCCGCCGGATATACGCGGCCCCGCGCCGGATGTGACGAGAGATGCGCACCCAGCTTGGAGAAGGAAAGCCACCTGCGAGCGCTGAGTCAAATGCGCCCCCAGCCTGGAGAGAGAAGTCGCCACCCCTCGAGCGCTGCAATACCTCCACCGCATCTCTTAAACTGGACCGTACGTGATCCTGCCCTGAGCCCAGGTGCACCTGGAGCGATCGCTACCCGCTTTCCTTGCCATCAAACCCCGTGTGAGTGAGCCTTGTCCCGTTTATCTGTCGTCTGTTGGGGTTAATATAAGTGTGTTTAAGTGCCCACCTTCCTATGTTTCCCTCTTGTCCCTGTAATCTAACCTTCCGCCTTAATATAACCTCCTCCGGAGGTCTTGAGAACTGAACCCCTGGTGTCGTATTGTGTTATTGTGATCCAGCCGGGTGTCTTCTTTTTCCTTCATTGGTCTAGCATAGCGCGATTAGTCAACGTTCGGGCACAATCGGGTAACTTGTGCAGACGTGGTCATACCATAAAACCGCTCGGTAAATAACATCCAAGCCACGTCTGTAACAATTGGTGTCGAGGAGTGGAATTCGAACCCGGGATTAAATTAGTTAGGCCCAAATTTTGGGAGGGAAAATCGAGCCGGAGCGCGTACGGCGCTCGACCGAATCGATTCGGAGCGCGTTTCCCGCGCGAAATTATAACGGCGAAATTTGAATTTGTTTTACGAAAATAAAATAAAAAACCGAATTTTGAAAGTCGCGCTATGGCGGATCAAGACGGCTGGGGTCCGGTTAGGGAGAGTGAGGTAGGGTCGATCCAGGACCAAATTGAGGGACAAGAGGAGAGCGAAGCAGTGAGGGCGGCAGGTTCGCAAAATTGCGCCGTCACGCACGAAGTAGCGGGCGCGCAAAATGGCGCCTCGCAAGAGCGCGTGGTAGCCGAGGCCGCTGTATCAACGAGCTTTAACATGCAGCCAATTGACATGCAGGCCCTCATTGCGCAGTTACAGGCAGCTGTACAGATGAGTATGGGGAGCCAAATTGAGCGATTGGGTGAGCGGTTGGGGAACCGGATGGATGCTCAGGGTGAGCGATTGGGAAACCAAATTGAAGAAATAACGAACCGAATGAGGGCTCGGAGTGAGCGATTGGAGGGCCAACTGGGGGTAATGAGGGACGAAGCGAGGGGTACCGGAGAGGGGTTAGACAACGGGATAAAGGAGGTGAAAAATGGGTTAATGGGGGTAGAAAATAGAATGGCTGCCCAGGAGAATCAGATAGAGGGAGTGAAAAATGGGGTAGAGGGAGAGGAGATTAGAAGAGGTGTGAGTGAGGAGGTCGGAGGAGTGCGCGAGGAGGTGAGGCACTGTAAGGAGCACATGGAGAAGGAGGTGAGAAAGGGGACTGTAAAGTTACAAGGGGGCATAGAGGACATGACGCAGGAGGTGGAGCAGCTGACGGTGGGACAGACGGAGTTAGTGGAGCAGGTTCAAAGGAACACTGCGGTATTAGGAGGGTTGAAAGCGACACGGAAAGAAGTGGAAGAGGGGGTGAGCGAAATTAAGAAGCGACGGAGAGGGGATAACAAAGAGATAAAAGAGGAGATAAAAGAATTGGTCCAAAGTCTGTGTTTGGATCGTGATGATGTGCTCATTAACCGGATGAGGGATTCGCAGGTGATGGAGGAGAAGCGAAGAGGAAGAGGACCCGGTGTAAGTGGTGACCAATATGGTCGTGCGTATGATGCGCCAGGGGATTTAAGGAGCTTGGGGGTCGAGATGGACCCGGGTGTTCGTGAGAGGCCGTGGGTGAAGTGTGCGACAGGTCTGGTGTGCGAAAATGGAGGTGTGCAAGAAAGTCCGACTCTGGGGTGTGTGAGGAAAAAGTGTGTACCAAGGAGTGAGTGTGCTGGCGAGAGTGAGTCGGTCGTAGCGTGTGTGCGAGGGAGCACATGGGAGCGCGGTGTGGTGAGTGTTACAGAGGGTGTGACGGGAGAGTGTGCGCGAGAAAGGTGTGTGACGGACAGGTGCATGAGGAAAGAGTGCGCTGTCAGAAGTAAGGAAGAGTGTCCACCTGTGGTGAGTGTTACAGAGGGTGTGACGGGAGAGTGTGCGCAGGAGTGTGCGCGAGAAAGGTGTGTGACGGACAGGTGCATGAGGAAAGAGTGCGCTGTCAGAAGTAAGGAAGAGTGTCCACCTGTGGTGAGTGTTACAGAGGGTGTAACGGGAGAGTGTGCGCGAGAAAGGTGTGTGACGGACAGGTGCATGGAGAAAGAGTGTGCTGTCAAGAGTAAGGGTGAGTGCGTTGTCACGAGTGGAGGTGAGAGTAGTGAGAGTAGTGAGAGTGACAAGGAGCGTGAGTTGGTTGTGACAGGTGAGCGAGGATGTACACCTGGGATGGAAGGATGCACACCTGGAATGGTGGAGCGTGAGTGGGAATGCACGCTGGAGTTGGTGGTGAGGCACGTGGTTGGGTGTGCGAATGAGAGCACACCTGTGATTGTCACAGAGGAGGTGACCGAGGAGGGGGTGCGAAGCGGTGTATTGGTGAGGTGTGCGAGCAACGAATGTGTGCCAAAGTGTTCGGTGGTCAGGTGTGTGACCAAGGCTGTGAGTGGAATGAGGGTACCTGGGTGTGTAAGGAAAGGTACGAGGAGCATGAGCACGGCTGGATGTGTGAGCAAGGAACGGGCTTCGGGGTGTAAGAATCCAGGTGAAGCATCGACGTTACACAGGTTAAAGGTTAGGTCGACTTTTAGCCGAAGCGGGCCCTCGGTGCGTGCTGGGCTTCGCGTGCCGCGAGAACCAGCGGGGATCCGAACCACGGCGGGTTCGAAAGGACCGCCGTGCGCGACCCACGCTGGGCCTCGCTTTGAACGGCCGCGTCCGTGCTCCAATAGGCGGAGCTGGCAGCCCGATAGAAAGGGTCGTCATGGCGACCACTTTTTGGTGAGTAGTGCCGGCAGGTCGAGATCGGGACATTGGATGGCTCCACGCCGAGGTGATGCGTGGGATCTCGGCCCGGGTAAGCCCCCGTCCCTGCACCGAGTGCCGGACGCATCCAGCCGCCGGCACAAAACAACCAGCATCCATTGCTTGGCTTTACGAAGCCGGGCTTTGGACAGGGATTGGCGCACCGAGAGGACCTAATAAGTAGACGGGTGATGGTGATAGTGATAGTAGTGATTTGATACAAAATTTAGAAAAGTGAATAGAATTGGCAGTAAATGGAAAATTTTTGAATTGGTTGGAAATCTGGACGAACAAAATTGATAGTGAGAGACCCCCGATGTGGTGGGATGGCAAATCCACCATCCCTCACAGATGGGGGCAAAGGAGCAATAGTTTATGGGGTGTATGGCAGTGAAAACTAGCCCGGGTGGGTTAGGATATTGTGTGTAGGGATCTAGCGAAGATGACAGTAGGTAACGTTAAGGTTAGTTAGTGACTGATACCTGTAGTGGGGACGCAGGTAGATTAGTGTGGATTATAATGACGAGGGAGCGCAATAGTTAAAGGGACGACTGGGAAGCGCAAGTTTCAGAAGGGAGTAGTTAGCTGAGATGATGCTGTGTGTGTGAGGATTGAACAGGTGTGATTGCACAGGTGTGCAACTGGACAGGTGTGTGGAGCAGTGTATGAGTAGTGAGTGTGTGGATCAGCGCGAATGCGCTTGGGGAGAGAAGGGTGCAGGTGGCACCAGGTGTGAGAGCACAGGTGTGCAGGTACAGGTGTGTGGAGAGAGTTGGAGTGAGTGGTACGGAGTGGTGTGCATGGTGCGAAGGTGTGGATGGGGGAAGAGTGGACCCCTTTCACGAGCACCCGGGGCGGGTAGTGTAAGTGTTAGGTAGAGGGTGCAGGTAAATTGTGGTTGGATATTGGCATTTGTGGTGCGGTTGCAGAATGGTGTTGTGAATGGGTGCATTAGTGTTGTGGAAATGGCTGGGCGTGTAGCCTGTTAGTGTGTGTAGTTGGTTGGGCACTCCACCACTGTGAGGATGTCGGCCAGGTGAGGCCGCAGGTGGGCTCTGGGAGCCGGTAGTTGTGAGTGGGTGCCTGAGGATCCCGGGTGTGGATCGGGCAGCCCAGTGCCAGAGAGGGCACGGAGTGGGGAGAGCGCCAGAGGGCCTTCCCCAGGTAGATAGGTTAGGGTAAGGAGCAGGTAAGCTCGGAGGCAACTGCAGTGGTGGAGGGGTGCAGGTGGGTAGACCCACTGGGAGAGGTACACGCCACAGCCCAGAAATTGTACGAGGGCACCGGGAGATGAATCGGGGGAGTGAGACCCCAAATTGAAGAGCACCACAGTTTGGCCAATGGGAATTGGTTTTTAGAACCCATAGAGTAAGAGGGCCAATGGTTTGGCCGGAGAAAGACCCCGGGTAGTGTAAAGTTGTTAAAGTCATTTAGGAAATAGTTAGGATTGAAGAACCTGTCGCACCATACGCAGCCACTTACCTGTGGTGATGATGATGACTCCACACCTGTGTTTTCTTTGTTCTGTGTGCAGGAAATGAGATTGCTGTGGATTTGTGAGACGCATCACGACGTGGATGAGACATTGGGGTGATTCCATCTCTCCCTCCCTAGGAGGGACTGATGATGAATTGGTGATGGCAAATTTTGATGTTGAGTTGGAGATGGCAAATTTTGATGAGAGTTGAAAATGGCAAATTTGATTGGTTAGGAGGGAGAGAAGACGAATTTGGTATATGGGAGGAACGGGGAAGACAGTAGGGATGTTTGTTGATTTGTAAAGTAGATGTTTATGGGTAGTGTTGTGTTGTGTGGATACAGTAAGGGGTAAGGGAGGGGCCATGTAGGTTACCTGGTGGGGGGGGGCGTACGATAGGAACGTACCTGTCTCACCTGGTTCCCATGTGCCCCCAGTGTGCATCACCTTACATTGCGTGCACTTTTGCGCCCTTACCACCTTACTCACTTGTTTCTTCTTTTGTCTCCCACCTCCGAGGATCTGGCTTTGGGGTAGAGAGAGAGGAGAGAGAGGTGCTGGCTGCGCAGTTGTGGGCCTGCACTTTCGCTGTTTGCTGCCGGGATCGATACACCATATGGACCGCAATGGTTGTGGCCACCCACAATGGACCGCAGTTCGTTTGCGGCCAAGCACCACCCGGGGATGGACCTATGGGTCAACGTGGCACCTATGCCATAAAGGTGAACCACTGTTAATTAACACCACTGAAGGCCACACGAAGAGCAAGAGACACCTGCAGGGTTAGGGGTTGTCGAATTTATTTTTATTCCAATGAACAATGGTGACTGCACCGATTGGTGGTGGGGTGGTGCTTTTGATGCTCGGGAAGGGTGCTCTGCACGTTATTAAAGGCCGTCGGCCACAGAGCACTCGTGGGTTGGTGTATCGATGTTGGCAAGCGCGCTCTCTCTATGCATAACATCTGCATGTGTTCCTCCAAAAACAGGTCCTGGATCGTAGTGTAAATAGCAGCGTAGTCTTGTAAATAATGCTCCCTACCGGCTGTATGTTTAGTTTGAGAATTCTTTCCGGATTCGGTTATCCTGTGGGTGTGTTTCTGTGAGGAGAAGGGTGCAACGTCGCAGGGGGACATATTTACTCATTTGTGAATATCTGTAAAACTGTCGCACTCAGGGTAGAGTTAATAGTAGAGGGAACTACATTGCGTGCCACACTAAAGTAGGTAAAAATTTATCGGGTCGGGACGCCCCGAGGGTAGAGAAGGGTGCAATGTTGCGAATATGGAATTTGGCCTCCATATCCGCTTGTAAATATTCCCCTATTTTCTCCAATACTCCCCAACTTTCCCCGATCCCCCATTCCCTAGTCCCATTGCATGTAAATAACAATCAGTAGAGCCGACCTTCCCCTTATTCCCCCATTAAATGTCGTGCCCAGGTCCACCGCACCACACGTAGACAACTTTCGGACATCTTCCTAGTTATTCTTATTCTATGTCAGTTAAGGCCTCGTCCCCATTAATTATGACTCTTCGTTGCACCAGAATGTGATTATATGGCATCAGTAGTGAGTTTAGGACCTTTCCCATACCTCCTTCCATCTTCTTCCCCAACAATTACAACAACAACAGAGGAGATGGCGGCGGAGCGGGGGAGGATGCGTCCTCACACCGGCTCGATTAGCTCCAGACCATGCGCTCCACGGGGTTACCACGAAGGGGCTCCTTGTCAGCTCCTCGTCAAGGGCGGAGCCTGGTAAACCCCCCGCACGCACCCAATGAGAAGCAACGTGCCGATTCCACGAGGCGGAGCTAACGAGCCGAGGGCGTGTCACTCCCCGCCGGATATACGCGGCCCCGCGCCGGATGTGACGAGAGATGCGCACCCAGCTTGGAGAAGGAAAGCCACCTGCGAGCGCTGAGTCAAATGCGCCCCCAGCCTGGAGAGAGAAGTCGCCACCCCTCGAGCGCTGCAATACCTCCACCGCATCTCTTAAACTGGACCGTACGTGATCCTGCCCTGAGCCCAGGTGCACCTGGAGCGATCGCTACCCGCTTTCCTTGCCATCAAACCCCGTGTGAGTGAGCCTTGTCCCGTTTATCTGTCGTCTGTTGGGGTTAATATAAGTGTGTTTAAGTGCCCACCTTCCTATGTTTCCCTCTTGTCCCTGTAATCTAACCTTCCGCCTTAATATAACCTCCTCCGGAGGTCTTGAGAACTGAACCCCTGGTGTCGTATTGTGTTATTGTGATCCAGCCGGGTGTCTTCTTTTTCCTTCATTGGTCTAGCATAGCGCGATTAGTCAACGTTCGGGCACAATCGGGTAACTTGTGCAGACGTGGTCATACCATAAAACCGCTCGGTAAATAACATCCAAGCCACGTCTGTAACAATACATTCAGCTAGGTCATTCACAAGACATTTACCCAATTGTCTTTGATCATGTAGTGAACAAAAGTTGAGGTACTCCACTGCATAGATTAGCCTTCACTAGCTAACAATTTGATGTCTATACGCACATCACGTGATATTTCCTTTCTAGGAGCCGTTGTAGAATCACCAGTTCTTTCTCTGTTTCCATAATTATCTCCACTTTTTTGTGTTTGTGTCCGACCAACAAATTGTAACTATATATTCCCTGCTAGTCCAGTAATAAACAAGTGTAAGCAGCTCTGGTCTCAGGCACCATTACAACTACTTCCCAGTGGGCTTCCTTGTGTCAACAGACCCCAGTGGGCCTCAGCGAATGTCCAGTTTTATTCCCGAGGTGTGGCCATTCATTTTCCGCAACATGTCGGTGCAAGGAGGCAAATGAGGAGACCACTTTGTGCTAATGAGAAACTTTGTGCTATTGCTGGTGGGCAAGACTGTCAAGATAGTTAAGAATAATGGAAAATGTGTTGAAAGGATAAGAAAGGTTAGAATCCAGGAAGATGAGACTATGGTATTTTTCCCCTCATCACCAAAAGTGAGCTGGGGTTATGTTTTCACCAATGTTTGTTTGTCTGTTATGTTCTACAATGGAGGTTATGTTTCAGAATGATATCTCAAAAAGTTATGGACAGATTCGGATGAAACATGCGACAAGGACGAATTGATTCGATTTTGGTTGAGGTCCGAATCCAGATCTGGCCTATCAGTGGGATACAAAACGTAAACCGTTCACCCTGGCGGAGGTGTGCTCTCTACCGAGCGTCATTCTAGTTAAATAATGTATCCATCTTCACCAATGCTCCAGCCAATTCACCTGGAGGTGAGTGTCACAATTGATTGTTTGCAACATTCCAACGGTTGAAAAATGGCCTGTCCGTACAGTTAACGCGAGAGGATATTGCTAGCCTCCTGGAGACGTCTAAATAGCATGACCCTCATTTACAATTATTGGTTCAAAAAAAAATTGCCACTCTGCATATAACAGCTCGGTTGTGGCTAATCTTATCAAATGAAGAACTCGAGAGAAAAATATTCCAGCCAAATGAGAATTGCCTCCGATGAACTGGAACATCTTAACCATCGTAAATAGGGACATGGTAGACGACTTTCTTGGGCAACCTGGCCAAACCTTCCCCAGCATCGGTTTAATAAAAGAGATAGAAAAAGAGTAAATTGGCCTTTTTGGATGGATAATTCTTCCAAAAATGGATGGCATGGACCTTGACTCAAACATGGGCTGTGTCATCTTCCAACTATGATGCAATCAAAGAAATGGAATTAGCATGAGGAATCTCCCTCATTGGTGGGTATAGTAAACATCCCAGCCTAAAATAGCCAAAAATGTCAGAACAGAAGGAGCCAGACATGCTTTGACATTGTGTTGCCATACTACCTGGGGATTTCAGAGAGCAATGGTAAGATATCCTGTATGCAGCGCATGCTACACCCATCCATGTGCAGCACGTATAAACCTTTATGTGCCATCTGTAATGTAATCTCCAAGCAAGCACAGGATGACAACTGGCAAGAAATGGGAGTAGCTTTCTATACCACACACAGGGACTCTGTGACCAATTATACATTGGTGAAACTGGAATTTGAAACAAAGGACAAACGACCATGATAGAGCAATTTGGCCACAAATTTCACTTGGATTGGACACTTGTCCTACATATGACATCCAACAAATGACAGAGATATATTTTGGAGTTATGGCACGTCAAGGTCCGCAAACTTTGGCCAACTGGTGAGAACCTAGACATATCTTCACAATACATGTCCGTTAATACAAATGGCAAAAAATAAGTGGTGCAAACAACTGAATCAGGTGAGGGAAACAGCGTTTGACACCGCGGGCCATAGACACAACACTCAATGGAATGGAACCTCCCCAAATTACACAACCCAAATATCACTATGTTGAACTCGGATTCACTGGCCATGTTAGTGCCCCAGAAATACAGTAACAAGAACTAGAAAGCATGTGAAAATGCACAGCCCGTCCATCCGCGTCAGTTTTATTAAGACGTCTTCTTCTTCTTCTTCTTCTGCTTTCATATGCCTAAAATAACAAAAACAGTTTAAAAATATATATACAAAATGAAAATTGATGATTTTATGCAGCCTTGAACTTTGAGCTTTAGATCTAAAAAGAAAAAAATCACCTTTTAGCTTTTCATTGCTGAACCAATTCAGTGACCCGATATGCAAATTCTATAAATTTCAGGTCATTGGGGTGAAAATTGGTGATTTTACGCAACCTTGACCTCTGACCTTTTGATCTAAAAATAAAATCAGCTTCTATCTTTTGATTGGTGAACCAATTAAACCAATTAAATTACTTTGCTGACCTTCCCTTCCCTGGGTGAGATAGAGTGTTGTGTGTGGATGTTGTGTCGGCCTTTCATATCAGTTGAATGTGGCCCGTGTTAATTGTTTCAGTCTGTCATTATTAATTAATTAAGTCTGTCATACTTGTACTTATATGATTTGATTATTGTATCGTTTTGCATTATTTGAAGTAAATTGATTGTATTTAATTTTGTTTGATTGACATTTTTCGGATCGGGTTCCAAGCTCCCCTCAGCTGCCAGTGTGGCAGTTTAAACTCCTTGCACTAAACCAAAAGTTGAAGTAACCGCTCGGCCAGTTTGCGGGCCACGGCCCGGCGGGTTGGGGATAGGACTTGGGGTCGCTGACATTCGTCACCCTATACCAGTATAGCACACTTAGTCGGGAGTGACGTTTGGGACTCAGGTCCTCATCCTCAACGCCCGTAACAGTATTATCATAATAAAGCTTTGGTGAAAATATGATAACAACAGCTCAAATGGTTAAAAAAAAAAGTTACGGCCCAGACACACAAACACACACACACACACACAAACAAACAGACACCAATTTTAGAAGACACACAGACAGACCGACACACAGAAGTGATTACAAAACCCTGTCTCCTGCTGTGCACGGGACGGGATAACTAGAATGGTACTCGGTAGAGCGAATACCTCGCCAGGCTCAAGAGTTTACGTTTTGTAATCCACTGATAGGCCAGATCTGGATTTGGACCTGAACTAAAATCTAATCGCTTGTTCTTGTCGCATAAATCAACTCAGTCACCAAGTTTCGTCCGAATCGGACCATAATTTTTTGAGATATATTGCTATATATCAGTTTTAGCCCGAGCACTTAATGGTGAAAAATCACTGAAAAATTCTCAGATCCAGATCCTGATCCTGATCTTCACCAAAATCTAATGATTTAGTCTGTGTCACGTACCCAACCTATGCACCAAAATTTCGTCCAAATCCGTCAACAACATTTTGAGATATCTTGTTCACAGATTAACAGACATACAGACAAACTGACATACATACAAACAGGGGTGAAAAATGACCTCCATCCACATTCGGTGGTGGAGGTAAACATATTCACTCCAATACATACTCGAACAACAACAGACCATCGATAATGCAACTGGAGCTTTTCGTTAAAATCAACATAAAAAGCACTCCACAATTGAATCCTCACAACGGCACTCAAACGGAAATAATGAGCAGACCTCGAGTTAAAAGCGGGTTCTCTGTTTTGTATGCAAGATTCGGGTTCATGGAAGAGATAGAACACTCAACAAATCAGGATGCAACAGAACAAAGGCAAAAGAAGAGAGGGGATGGACAAGATGGAGATGGATGCAGAAGCAAATTCTCAGAAAGGAAAAATTGGAGATCTGTAAGGTGTGCTTTGGGGTGTATGGGGAGGGGGGGAACGGGGATAGAAATGATCATGGTTTTGGATGGGGGATGATCTGATATGGGGGAGAACAGCTGTCTTGAACATCTGGAGGGAAAATGCGATTGAAGAGAAGGTAGAAGTTCATTCCACAGGCAGGTAAAAAGAGCAACAAATGAGCAAAGGTGAGGAGTGATTCTGGCACAGGTTCTGGCCGACCAGTGTGTGTGTGTGTGTGTGTGTGTAAATATATATATATATATATATATATATATATATATGTATATATACACATACATACATACATACATATATACACAAAGAATTAAGTTAAGCACCCCTACACAACGAATTAAGGTAAGCACCCCCTAATATATATTCTTTGTGTATATGTATACATTGGCATATATTCTAAGGTATGTGAGATCAAATAATGATTGGTATGACATTAGCAATTATCCATTGATGAAATGCAGATGAGTGCACTCGTAGGGTTGAGTTGGGTTGAGTAGTGATCCGATCACGTGGGTCCTACACACGTTATTGACGCAAAGATCGCTAGAGGTCTTCTCAGAACAATGACTGTACGTTAGAAAACATATACGTCATCCACACTGTCCGTGATGGACCTATAGCTCCATACTTAAATTGAGGTGAAAATATGCCTAAAATTCCCAAAAAATTTCACCTTAAATTATTCAGAATAAAATAATGAAAACGGCATGATTGTTATGTTTTTATGTGACCATAATATCACTTCTCCAGAAAATATAGCAATATCATGGGTATATTACACTGTTTTGACGACAACAAACTTGTAATGTGCGAGGTTGTAAAAAAACGGGGGGGGGGTGCTTAACTTAATTCTTTGTGTATATATAGATATATGCATGCACATACACTACATGGCCAAAAGTATGTGAACAACCGAACATCACACCCGTATGTGCTCATCGCACATCTCATTACCTTCGCAAAAGCGGAAGGTTATGTTTTGATCGCTGTGTATTTATTTGTATGTCTGTGTGTGTGTGTGTGTGTATGTTATTCGCATAACTCAAAAAGTATTCAACCGAATTGCATGAAATTTGGTGGGATGATTGGTTATTATACGGGACACATTTGATTAGATTTTGGGAGCAATCGGGTCAAAGGTCAAGGTCAAGGTCACGAAAAGGTCAAAATCGTATTTTAGTACAGTACAGAACAGTAGCTGCGGCGAAGGTATGCGCTCTACCGAGTGCCCGTTCTAGTTTTAATATGGAGTTGGTTTACCTGCCCCATCCCCTCCAATTTTGCTGCTATAACAGCTTCCACCCCTCTGGGAAGGCTTTCCACTAGATCTTGGAACATTGCTGCGAGGATTTGCTTCCATTCAGCCACAAGAACATTAGTGAGGTCGGGCACTGATGTTGGGCGATTAGGCCTGGCTCACATTCGGCGTTCCAATTCATCAAAAAGGTGTTTGATGAGGTTGAGGTCAGGGCTCTGTGCAGGCCAGTCAAGTTATTCCACACCAATTTCGACAAACAATTTCTGTATGGACTTCGCTCTGTGCACAGGAGCATTGTCATGCTGAAACAGGAAAGGGCCTTCCCCAAACTGTTGCCACAAAACAGAAAGCACACAATCATCTAGAAAGTCATTGTATGCTGTAGCGTTAAGATTTCCCTTCACTGTAACTAAGGGGCCGAGCCCGGACCATGAAATACACCCTCAGACCATTATTCCTCCACCAAACTTTACAGATGGCACTCAGCATTCTGGCAGGTAGCGTTCTCCTGGCATCCGCCAAATCCAGATTTGTCCGCCGGACTGCCAGATGATGAAGCGTGATTCATCACCCCAGATAACGTGTTTCCACTGCTCCAGAGTCCAATGGCAGCGAGCTTTACACCACTTCAGCCGATGCTTGGCATTGCGCATGGTGATGTATGCTTGTGTGCAGCTGCTCAGCCATGGAAACCCATTTCATGAAGCTCCTGATGAACAGTTGTTGTGCTGATGTTCCTTCCAGAGGCAGTTTGGAACTCGGTAGTGAGTGTTGCAACTGAGGACAGACGATTTTTACTCGCTACACACTTCAGCACTCGTGGTCCCGTTTGGTGAGCTTATGTGGCCTACCACTTTGTGGCTGAGCTGTTGTTGCTCCTAGACGTTTCCACTTCACAATCACAGCACTTACAATTGACCAGGGCAGCTCGAGCAGGGCAGAAATTTGACGAACTGACCTGTTTGGAGGTGGCATCCCATGACAGTGCTACGTTGAAAGTCACTGAGCTCTTCAGTACGACCCATTCTACTGTCAATGTTTGTTTGTCTATGGAGATCACATGGCTGTGTGCTTGATTATATATATATACCTGTCTGCAATGGGTGTGGTTGAAACAGCCAAAACCAGTAATTAGAAGGGGTGTCTGCATACTTTTGGACATTTTGTGTATATAAATATAAAACGTGTGTGTGTGTGTGTGTGTGTGTGTGTGTGTGTGTGTGTGTGTGTGTGTGTGTGTGTGTGTGTGTGTGTATAAATACAGTCACGTGAAAAATTAAGTACACCCCATGTAAAGTTTTGACTTTTAGTCCCCCGTCGCACCGCGGAGCGAAAGGGGGACTATGGTTTTCCCCTCCGTCCGTGTGTGCGTCCGTCCGTGCGTCTGTCCATCCGTGCATGCGTGTGTGCGTCCGGGCGTTACGTGCCTGTGTGCGTAAGCGAAGGACCGAATTCTAATTTGGTGTGTGGGTGCAACCCACGTCAAAATCCAAGATGGCCACTGCCATGTATGTCTGAACATTGTGAGCATAATATCTTGAAAAACAAGCGAAGTACCAACTTCTAATCTGGTGTGTGGGTGTATCTAGGCATAAGGAAGAACGCTATTGAAAATTGGGTCGCCACGTCAAAATCCAAGATGGCGGCCACCATATATATGTCTGAAGCTTGTGAGCAAAATATCTTGAAAAATAAACAAACCACTAATTTCTAATCTGGTGTGTGGGTGTATCTACGCATAAGGAAAAACACTATTGAAAATTGGGTCGCCACGTCAAAATCCAAGATGGCCGCCACCATATATATGTCTGAACCTTGTGAGCGAAATATCTTGAAAAAGAAACGAACTACTAACTTCTAATCTGATGTGTGGGTGTATCTACACAAAAGGGAGAACGCTATTGAAAATTGGGTCGCCACGTCAAAATCCAACATGGCCGCCTTGCGTCTTCCACTTTGTCAACTCGCATCACTTCACCGATGTGGGACCTAGGCATAACGCTTGTTCTTATTATTACCTCCGCCACCAAAGGTGGATGGAGGTTATGTTTTCACCCCTGTCTGTCTGTCCGTTTGTGAACAAAATATCTCAAAAAGTTGAGGACGGATTCGGACGAAATTTGGCATAGATGTAGCGTATGTGACAAGGACGAAACGATTAGATTTTGGTGAAGATCATTTGGATTTCGTGAAGATTTCTCACCAAACTCTCCTCCTATGGTATCTATAGAAATATCCATGCATGGCTTGCGGACTTCCTCTCTGGTTGTAGTCAACGTGTGGCCCTGAATGGATTTCTCTCATCTCCCCTTCCTGTTCAGGCTGGAGTTCCCTAAAGCAGTGTACTGGGCCCTGTGCTTTTTCTGATCTTCATCAATGATCTCTCCGACTCTCTGGAAAATCCTCTCTATCTCTTTGCTGATGACTCCACTTTCTGCCGCTCCATACCTCATCCCTC
Source organism: Myxine glutinosa (assembly GCF_964187855.1). Classification (NCBI taxonomy): domain Eukaryota; kingdom Metazoa; phylum Chordata; class Myxini; order Myxiniformes; family Myxinidae; genus Myxine; species Myxine glutinosa. Next base: position 137,082,864 of record NC_136266.1, on the reverse strand, counting down.
AGATCTGCAGTCTGCAGCCTCCTCACTCTCTGCAGGCCTGGACAAAATCACCGACTGGTCAAACAAGTGAAACATGTCTTTCAATCCTGACAAATCTCACACTCTTACTATGTCTCTCCGAAAAGACCGAATGGACAACCCTCCCATCTACTTTCTCAACAATCCTCTCCAAGAAGTTCTGTCACTCAAGCTTTTGGGTCTCACTATCTGCCATGATCTTTCCTGGAAAAACCACATTTCCAAGCTGGCCTCCAAAGCCATTCGCCGACTGGACATCCTCTGTCGTGCAAAGTCCTTCCTTGGTACACCTGAGCTCCTCACCACATACAAGGCTTTCATCCGCAGCTGAATGGAATACTGCTCTCCCCTCTGGGCTGGTGCTCCTGCCTCACACCTAGCTTGGCTTCACGCTGTTGAAACCAAAGCTTTCAGAATCATTGGAATCTCCCGCGATGAAGCTAACTCCGACGCCCTTTCATTCATTCACCGCAGGCAGGTAGGTAGTCTTTCTGTCTTTCTTTCTACCGACTTCTCTCTGGCCTAGCCCTCCCCCCCTTCCCCCCTCCCCCCAGCTCTCTCTGTGCTCTGTCCCCCAAATACTCCGACAGGTCGCACAAGAGCTGCCTGATACCCTCTCATGGTTAAACTTCCAAAATCGAGACTCTCTGCTCACCTTCACTCTTTCATTCATCTTTTCTCCCGCCTCTGGAACAATCTCCCTCACTCTCTTCAATCCCACTCCTCCCTCCAGGTCTTTAAAACAGCTGTTCACCACCATCTCTTATCCAAAATCCATCCAAAATCCATCGAGACAAAAATTATCCCCCATCCAAAATCTTGATCTTTTCTACCCCTGTTAATTCACCACAGATCCACTTTTCTGAAATACCGACTTCTTTCCTGGAAGTCCTACCTGTGTCCATGTGGTTTTTACTTCTCCCACCCCACACCCCCTTCCCACGCCTCCTCCCCCCAAGCCCTCTCCCTCCCACAGATCTCCCGATGTCACTGCTCTCAAATGTTATACTTGTGTGCTTCCCCCTCTCTCCCAATCTTGTCTACCGCTCCCTTTATTTTGTCTTATGTGTCCTTTGTTTTTGGGAGATCGGGCCAAAAATGATACATAGCAGGATATCTCAAAAAGTTGTTGACGGATTTGGACGTAACGTGGTGGACTGTTTGGGTGTCTAACAAGGAAAAATCGATTCAATTTTGGTGGAGATCCGGATCCCGATCCAGCTAGTAGAATTTTTAAAAAGTGATTCTTCACCATTGAGTGATATGGCCAACCAGGCAAAGGTATGCTCTCCACGGAGTGCCGTTCTCGTGTTGTGTTTGTTTTCTTGTATTTTAAACTTCTGCAGCACCAAACATCTGTTCATGTTTCTGTCCATGTTCATGTCCATTTCAGAGTGCATTCAGAAAGTATTCAGACCCCTTCACTTTTTGTCCCCCGTCGCACCGCGGAGCGAAAGGGGGTCTATGGTTTTACCCTCCGTACTTGTGTGCGTCCGTGCGTGCTTCCATCCGTCCATGTGTGCGTACCCTTGTGAGCGGAATATCTTGAAAAATAAATGAACTACTAACTTCTAATCCGTTGTGTGGGTGTATCTGGGCATAAGGAAGAACGCTATTGAAAATTGGGTCGCCACGTCAAAATCCAAGATGGCCGCCACCATATATGTGTGAACATTGTGAGCGAAATATCTTGAAAAATAAACGAACTACTAACTTCTAATCTGGTGTGTGGGTGTGTCTCCAACATACTCGCAAATATTGTCTACTCTTCCATGTTTTCTGCATCTTCCACTTTGTCAACTCACATCACTTCACCGACGGGGGACCGAGGCTTAACGCTTGTTCAACATATTTCAACATACAGCTACCGGTATTTGATCTTCATTTCAACAATATTGATAGATAAAGGTGATATAATATAACAAATATCATGAAACATTTACATTTTTTAGTCCATTGTATAATTTAAATAAACATAAATGCAAATTTCGCATGTGGAAAAAGTAAGTACACCCTTGGCTCAAATAGGTGGTATTGCCCCCTTTGGCAGAAACAACCTCAAGTAGGCATTTCTTATAACTGTCTACCAGTCTGTGACATCGACTGGGAGAAATTTTTGCCCACTCCTCCATGCAGAATTCTTTCAGTTGTGCGATATTTGAGGGGTTTCTTGCATGCACAACTCGTTTCAAATCCCCCCACAACATCTCGATGGGATTTAGATCCGGGCTTTGACTTGGCCATTCCAGAACCCTCCATTTCTTTCTTTTCAGCCATTCCTTGGTGGATTTACTGGTATGTTTGGGGTCATTGTCATGTTGCAAGGTCCATCTTCGGTTGAGCTTCAACTTTCCGACAGATGGCCTCACATTATCCTCAAGCATCCTCTGGTACAATGAAGAATTCATTGTGGATTCTATGATGGTGAGCTGCCCAGGCCCTAATGCAGCAAAGCTGCCCCAAACCATAATATTTCCACCACCATGCTTTACAGTTGGTATCAAGTTCTTGTGGTCAAATGCTGTCTTTGGTTTTCGCCAAACATGTCTCCTGTTACTGTGGCCAAATAGCTCTTTACCTTTGACTCATCTGTCCAGAGCACATTGTTTCAGAAGTGATGGTCTTTGCCTAGGTGTTCATTGGCAAACTTTAGTCTTGCCCTGATGTTCTTTCTGGACAGCAAAGGTTTCCTCCTGGCACACCTCCCATGTAGATCAAATTTGTGCAGCCTCTTTCTAATGGTAGACTCGTGCACTTTGACATCAACAGTGGCAAGAGCTACCTGTGGTCCCGTGATGACATTCTGGGGTTCTTCGAGACTTCTTTCAGCATCTTGCGGTCTGCCCTCGGGCTGAACTTGTTGGGTCGGCCTGGCCTGAACAAGTTGGTAGTTGTTTGGAATCTTCTCTACTTGTAGCTGATCTTCCGGACAGTCGAATGATTGATTTGAAATTGATTGGAGATCTTTTTAAATCCCTTCCCAGACTCGTAGGCATCGAAAACCTTCTTTCTGAAGGCCTCAGAGAGCTCTTTTGATCGAGGCATTGTGACGCCGCACACTTCAACAACAAAGAGCAAACCAAACGAAATGTCTGAGGTTTAAATAAGACAGGTTCCTCCAAGATCCTCTCTGACGATGTTCTAATCATTTGCATCTGAGCTGGCGCACCTGATTCTAATTTTAGGTATTTGAAGTAGTGATAAATGTAGGGGTGTACTTACTTTTTCACGTCACTGTGTATATATATTGTTGTGGCCCGCGGATAAGGATGTTGTGTTTGCCGAGCGGATGGCCCCACGGTCGTACAGTTACCCCGACTAACCTGATTCCCGAACGTTGGCCGGATCGCGCCACAGATATTCAATAGGGAAAAGACTAAGGCGACACGGATGTGAAGAAGAAGCAGACAAAAAGGTTGGAAATACGAATATAATTTATTTGCTATTTACAGGCTCAAAAAAACCAAGGAAAAGGAAAGATAAGAAAATAATATACAGAAGATATTAGAGACACAGTGAAAATCGCTAGCTTATCTAAACAGGCTTAATTAAATCCCCAGGGACAAAACAAACAGAACAAACTCACGTACACAAGAGGACGGAAAGGCAGGAGGTGGATGGCTGGAGGGAAAGGAAGGTCCTAGGGGTCCTGCAGCACGATCGGCACGTTTAGCAGCCGCCGTTCCTTCACGGCCCTGCTCAAAACCGCCGTCCAGGCCCCAAGCGGATGTTGAGTGTTGTTGCTGCTGTGGCCGCCGCTGCTGCTGCTGCTGCTGTGGACGTCGCGTGCTTTGCCAGGACTACAACAGGCTTTGTGCTTCCCTGGATGATGATCTCCTTAATGTTCTCTATGTTCTTTTGCTCACATGCCAGCCTCGGACTCTGTTCGGAAAAGCACCAGCTCAGGAACAAACATCGGCCCACTTGATCAGCCGTTGATGTGTACAAAGCTTCCTTGGGTGATCTCAATGTACTCTTGTCAAAGCTCATCTTCCAGTTGGTTCTCTCTGGATGATCTTTTTACACAACTCAGCAACTACTCCACTCCACAACGTCCTTGCGCGCGCGCTTTTTATAGCGCAAATATAGTCTAGTAGGAAGACTAGGTCCCCCTGCACCCCCCGGAGATATACTTCTAATCAGTGTTTCTAGATTGGAAAAAATGTGTAGAAAATGACTAGCTATGGCCCCAAGCTGAAAAAATGTCCCACATACCATTTTTATGCAAATTACTGCTGCAAATTTTATGCAAAATTATGCAAATTTTATGCAAATTTTTGATGAGGAGTAGAGTTGAGGGGTCTTTGAGGGCTTCATCGAGGTGCTCTCGGTTGCAAGACTGGGTCATTCTGAGAAGCACAGCAGGGTCAGAGATCATGATGTTCTCCTCCTCAGTGAATCTCTCCATCAACAGCCTCTCCATTGCCTCACACACTGTTTTGAGGCAAAAGAGGGACTTTGCGTAGGCCTTTCCACTGAGAACACCTTTGAGAGATCCACTTGTTACTAGTTGTGCCTCAAAGAGAATCTCTGCATATCCAGAACCACGCATCTTGTGTCCAGTGAGCATCCCGATGTAGTTCATGGATGTGTGGAAGGGTCCAATCGTTACTACATGACTAGCAAATTCATTTGGCCAGCGCCAGATGATGGGAAGGGCTTTCATGCAGACACCCAGATCAAATGTATTCAGGACCCATCTCTGACCCACCTCAGCAGTTGCTGCCTCGGAACGCTTCAGTAGCTCACGAACAACTGCGTTGTCTGTGATCGGTCTGTGCCTGGTGCCTGCATGGCATGGCAATGGCCTGCAGCCTGTGCCTGGGCTAGGGGGTTTCACCTCTGCAACTGGTTCTCCCCCACCCAGCAAATCAACAGTCGACTACTGCACGCCTATCCACCAACCGATCACAGACAATGCAGTTGTTCGTGAGCTACTGAAGCGTTCCGAGGCAGCAACTGCTGAGGTGGGTCAGAGATGGGTCCTGAATACATTTGATCTGGGTGTCTGCATGAAAGCCCTTCCCATCATCTGGCGCTGGCCAAATGAATTTGCTAGTCATGTAGTAACGATTGGACCCTTCCACACATCCATGAACTACATCGGGATGCTCACTGGACACAAGATGCGTGGTTCTGGATATGCAGAGATTCTCTTTGAGGCACAACTAGTAACAAGTGGATCTCTCAAAGGTGTTCTCAGTGGAAAGGCCTACGCAAAGTCCCTCTTTTGCCTCAAAACAGTGTGTGAGGCAATGGAGAGGCTGTTGATGGAGAGATTCACTGAGGAGGAGAACATCATGATCTCTGACCCTGCTGTGCTTCTCAGAATGACCCAGTCTTGCAACCGAGAGCACCTCGATGAAGCCCTCAAAGACCCCTCAACTCTACTCCTCATCAAAAATTTGCATAAAATTTGCATAATTTTGCATAAAATTTGCAGCAGTAATTTGCATAAAAATGGTATGTGGGACATTTTTTCAGCTTGGGGCCATAGCTAGTCATTTTCTACACATTTTTTCCAATCTAGCAACACTGATTAGAAGTATATCTCCGGGGGGTGCAGGGGGACCTAGTCTTCCTACTAGACTAATACCATTCTTTCACCCGCACGACAGATGCCAATATCCAACCACAATTTACCTATACCCTCTACCTAACACTTAAACTACCCTCCCCGGGTATTCGTGATGGGGGTCCATCCTTCCCCCATTCACACCTTCGCACCATCCACTCCACTCCATAGTTTCCACCATACTCACTCCACGACCATCCATTCCCATACTCCATATATTCCACACAACCATTTATTCCATACACCTGCTGTTGCACACCTGTGCAATCATACCTGGTGCCACCCGCACCCTCCTTCCTTCCTGGACCATTTGGTCAGCACAACTCACATCACTATCACTCACTCATACTCTGCTCCATACACCTGTTCAGTTGCACACCTGTGCAATCACACCTGTTCCTCACACACTTTTCACAATACACTTCTGAATACACCTCCAACACTCACACGGCATCATCTAAACTACCTGTTGCCCTGCTAACCTAGTGCTCCCCGTCTTCCCTTTAAACTAAGCACATACCACGTCATTATCATCCACACTAATCTACCTGCGTCCCCACTACAGGTATCATTGTCACTACCTAATCTTAACGTTACCTATTGTCATCTTCTAGGTCCCTATCATTTTATCCTAACCCTCCTGGGCTAGTTTTCGCTGCCAAACCCCATAAATCTAGTGCTCCTTTGCCCCCGATGTGAGAGATGGCAGAGTTGCCATCCCATCACATCGGGTATCTCTCACTATAAATTTTGCACACCAAATTTCAGCCAATCAAAAATTTGCCAATCACTCTACCAATCGTCTGCCAATCATCACTCTGCCAATCCTTTGCCAATCATTAAATTTTGTTTTTTTTTCTAATTTCGGGTCCAAAACACTAACCTCATCACCCGTCTACTTACTAGATCCTCTCGGTGCGCCAATTCATCTCTAAAGCTCGGCTTCGTAAAGCCGAGCAATGAATGCGGGTTGTTTGGTGACAGCGGCTGGATGCGTCCGGCATTCGGTGCAAGGAAGGACGCTTACCCGGGCCGAGATCCCACGCACCACCTCGGCACAGAGCCGTCCAATGGCCCGATCTCGACCTGCCGGAACGCCTCAACAAAAAGGGGTCGCCATGACGACCCTTCCTATCGGGCTGCCCGCTCCGCCTAGTGGAGCACGGACGCGGCCGTTCAAAGCGAGGCCCAGCGTGGATCGCGTACGGCGGTTCTTTCGAAACCGCCGTGGTTCGGGTCCCCGCTGGTCCTCGCGGCACGCGAAGCTGCTCGGCGCGCACCGATTACCCGATTCGGCTAAATGTTGTTCTAACCGCTAACCCGGTTACCGTCGATGCTTCACCTGCATGCTCACACGCATACGCTACCCCTTTCACCCTCACCGAGCTCGGTGCTCCAACGCCGCCCGTACACCCCGCGTACTTCGCTATTGCACTCGTTCTTTCGCTCACAGACTTGGTCACACGCCTGAGCACCGCACACCTTTGCACACACTCGTTGTTCGCACACCTCACCAACACACCTCTTCACGCCCCCTTCTCGGTTACCTCCTCGGTGACAACCACAGGTGTGGTCTCACTTGCACACCCAACCACGTGCCTCACTACTAACTCAAGTGTGCATTCCCACACACGCTCTACCATTCCAGGTGTGCATCCTTCCATTCCAGGTGTACATCCTCTCTCACCTGTCACAACCAACTCACGCTCCGTGTCACTCTCACTACTTTCACCACCACTCTTGACAGCGCACTCACCCTTACTCTCGCCAGTGCACTCTTTACTCATGCACCCGTCCGTTACACACCTTTCTCGTGCACACTCTCCCGTTACACCCTGTAACACTCACCACAGGTGTGCATTCTCCCTTACTCTCGCCAGTGCACTCTTTACTCATGCACCCGTCCGTTACACACCTTTCTCGCGCATCCTCTTGCGCACACTCTCCCGTTACTTCTTCCGTAACACTCACCACAGGTGTACATGCTTCCGTTACATCCTCTGTAACACTCCTCACTACGCGCTTCCATGTGCTCCGTCGCACACGCGCTACGACCGACTCACTCTCGACAGTACACTCACTCCTCGGCGCGCACTTTTTCCTCACACACCCCAGAGTCGGACATTCTCGCACACCTCCTCCTTCGCACACCATACCTGTCGCACACTTCACCAACGGCCTCTCAGGAACACCCGGATCCAAATCAACCCCCAAGCCGACTGAAGCTCCCCTCACATCATATACATTTCCGAATATATCGCCACTCACCTTGGCACCTCGTCTCCGCACCTCCTCTGCCACCTGCAAACTCTTTATTTGGTTAGTGAGCACATCATCACGATTCGAGCACAGACCTTGTACCAATTCCATTACCTCCTCCTTTATCTCCTTTTTAGTTTCCCTTTGTCTCTTCTTAATTTCACTCACCCCTTCTTCCACCTCCTTTAACTTTTGCTTCACCTCTTTTATCTCCCGGTGCGTCTCCTCAATCTCTTCCTCTAACGCCACTTTAACCGTTTCTATGTGCGTCCTTACCTCTCGGTCCTTCGTCTCCATTACTTCTGTCACCTCGTCCAACCTCGTTGTCAGTCCCTCACGTACCATCTGACATTGCTTCTTTGTCGCTATTAATTCATTTTTAATGTCTTTTTGTGTCGCTTTTAACCCTCCTAGTACCGCAGTGTTCCTTTGAACCTGCTCCACTAACTCCATCTGTCCCACAGTCAGCTGTTCCACCTCCTGCGTCAGGTCCTCTATGCCCCCTTGTAACTTTGCCATTCCATTTCTCACCTCTTTCTCCATACGCTTCTCACCTCGCTTTACCTCCTCGCGTACCCCCGAGACCTCCTAACTTACACCTCGTCGTATCTCCTCCTTCATCTCCTCCATCTCCTTAGTAGATGCCACCCTCATCAGTCCCAATTCATCCCTCTGAGCATCCAATTTGGTTTCTACCCCGATTTTCACCTCCTCTATCTGCTCTCCCATTTGTTTAATTTCTCGGGCGGATTGCTCCCCTATTTCCCGCAATTTGCCTTCCATTCTATCTTCTAGCCCCCTTAACCCATTTTTCACCCCCTCTATCTGATTCTCCTGGGCAGCCATTCTATTTTCCACCCCCGTTAACCCATGTTTCACCCCTTCTATCCCATTGTCTAACCCCTCAAATTTCTTGTCTAACCCCTCAAATTTTTTGTCTAACCCCTCAACGGTACCCCTCACTTCGTCCCTCGTTGCTCCCATCATTCTGCTTTTCAATCCTCCGATTTGGTTTCCCAATTGCTCACTATTCTTGTCCATAAGGGCCTTCATTTGCATCATAAAAAGGTTCAAATCCACCGGTGGCGCTGCTACGGTCACGGGCGCGGTCGCCGTAGCCATGTGCGAGGCGCCATTTTGCGCGCCCGTAACCTCATGTGCGAGAGCGCCATTTTGCGCGCCTGAAACCTCCTCAACCACCTCCTCATTGCCCTCCTCCACATACATTTCCCCCAGGTCCTGGGTCGATTCTACCCCGTCTATCTCTCCCACCGACATCCCGTCGCCTTGACCAGCCATGACGCGATTTCAAAATTCGGGTTTTGTAAAACAAAACAAATTTCAGTAGCTCGTAATTTTGAGCATGTTAAGCGCGCTTCGGGTCCGTTCCCGCTCCCAACACCAATTGTTACTGCCAATTGTACAATTGGTGTTCCAAAATTTGGGCTAAATAAATTTAGTCCCAGGTCCGAATCCGACACTCCTGACACCAATTGTTACGGCCCGCGGATAAGGATGTTGTGTTTGCCGAGCAGATGGCCCCGCGGTCGTACAGTTACCCCGACTAACCCGATTCCCGAACGTTGACCGGATCGCGCCACAGATATTCAATAGGGAAAAGACTAAGGCGACACGGATGTGAAGAAGAAGCAGACAAAAAGGTTGGAAATACGAATATAATTTATTTGCTATTTACAGGCTCAAAAAAAACCAAGGAGAAGGAAAGATAAGAAAATAATATACAGAAGATATTAGAGACACAGTGAAAATCGCTAGCTTATCTAAACAGGCTTAATTAAATCCCCAGGGACAAAACAAACAGAACAAACTCACGTACACAAGAGGACGGAAAGGCAGGAGGTGGATGGCTGGAGGGAAAGGAAGGTCCTAGGGGTCCTGCAGCACCATCGGCACGTTTAGCAGCCGCCGTTCCTTCACGGCCCTGCTCAAAACCGCCGTCCAGGCCCCAAGCGGCTGTTGAGTGTTGTTGCTGCTGTGGCCGCCGCTGCTGCTGCTGCTGCTGTGGACGTCGCGTGCTTTGCCAGGACTACAACAGGCTTTGTGCTTCCCTGGATGATGATCTCCTTAATGTTCTCTATGTTCTTTTGCTCACATGCCAGCCTCGGACTCTGTTCGGAAAAGCACCAGCTCAGGAACAAACATCGGCCCACTTGATCAGCCGTTGCTGTGTACAAAGCTTCCTTGGGTGATCTCAATGTACTCTTGTCAAAGCTCATCTTCCAGTTGGTTCTCTCTGGATGATCTTTTTACACAACTCAGCAACTACTCCACTCCACAACGTCCTTGCGCGCGCGCTTTTTATAGCGCCTCCGGCGATCAAGCCGCCGGTCTTCAGGACACGCCCCTCGGTGTGCTCACCTCGGCCCTGGTTGGTCGGCACGGCCCTCTAGCTCCGCCCTTGATGACGATGGGCGGGCACGCCTTTCTTCCCCGACCCGAGCACATGTTCAATGGTGGTTTTGGAGGGGATGTAACTGGCAATCGAGGCTTGGCAATGATGAAAGGCAATGAAAGTTTCGGGAGTGGGAATGGGGAATGAAAGGAATCTACTCTATTTCACTTGGTGCAATGGAGTGTCATCTTAATGGGCGACAAGGCCTTACCCTAATACACATAATAAAGATATAACTATCAACCAGGGGGAAATCTATGATTGGCTAATGTGTATGCTTTATGGAATTAACTACGGGAACGCCCTTTGACCTTTATACAACACTGGAGGCAGGAGGGTCCAGACTTAAGCAATAATTCACAACAATTTACTACAATACAACACAATAAAAAAAACACAATCCTCATATCCGCAACAATATAAATATATATATATATATATATATATATATATATATATATATATATATATATATAGTTGCGGATCTCCGAAACGTCGGCCTTCCCCTGATCAAGAGGGGGTTAATCCCTTTGTCCCTTTTACTGGCCGACGCGATCCTGAAGTTATCACATTCCTCCGGTCGGTATTAAATAGGGTTGTTGGTCGAATTAGTCCTATTACCTAATTACTAACCCCGACCGTGAAGCAAGGGAATAACTCCCGCTCGGATCACGGATATCGATTGAGATATGCCGAGCGGATAGCAATCCGCGACCCGAGCTGTTAACTAGGACTAACCCGATTATAGCTGTTGGGATCGTGCCACGCTTACCCAATTGAGAAAAGACTAGGACGATCGGATTAAGAGGAAACCAGAAAGAACAAGGCAATTTATTTACAATGCGCAAAGCAGAGGAAAAGAAAGAGTGTACAAGAAAGAGGAAGAAGCAGGTACACAGGGCAGTCTTAATCACAGTCTTAACTTATTCCCTGGACTCGGGCCCGATCACTCTCAGATTCGGTCTCAGACTTCAGACTCAAGCGGGGATGCAGATGGTAGGGTGGAAGGTCCGGCGATGGCATTCACGCTCCGGTCCGGCTCCGGTCCTCGACCCATACCAGGCGATGATGGTGGAAACCCGGCAGGCAGCTCAAAGCGTAGCGTAGGTGCGAGTGGACAATTCTTGTCACGGGGAAAGGGTAAGCTGGGCTAGCGCGACTTTGTGGCTCTTGGCCGCGAATGTAATATGTGTACCACTCCCCTTCCCCAATGTCCCTCTGCACGCTGCAGTTCTTGGCAATGCGTGCCGCGCGCCCGCCCTGGGTAAGCTGGTTGCCACAGCGCATCTCTCCCTCTCGTACTCAACTCTCGTAAAGCGCAATTCCTTCAAGTCCTTTGTAATGAGCGCTGCTGCGTAAGTTCTTAATAATCCAACCTTCCAACAAGTCCTCGGTAATGAGCGCTGCTTCGTAAATCTTCTCATCAGTCCTCCTCTTGGTAAAGCGCATATACTCTCGAGTCCTTTTAAAGGGCTTTGCGTGCGCGCTTTTATAACCCAAGCCAGCGAACGCTCTGGAAGCCCAAACAATGCCCGGTCAGGCGACCTCACCTCAGCCCTGGTTGGCTGGTGTTGGCTTACCGGCTCCGCCCTGATGGCTGGTTGACGTGGCCGCACCTCCTCCCTTGCGCTCCGCCCCCTTTTCGGGCCCCTCCTCGTGGCTTCAAGGAGCGTAACAAATTGGGAGGGCCGATGGGGCATAGATGGGAGAGCGCTTAATGGCGTCGCTTGGAGGGAGGCTGCCAAAATGAACAAAAGGGGCCTACTCTTATTTTTTTTACGCAACGCAGATGCAACTATTGGGAATGGCCTTATCTAAACACATACTATGGAATAACTACCGTCCTAAGGTGACCTACGTGTTGCTTGTGGCCTACCTATGGGGTGCAACCTTTAACCTTTAATGAAGTGACTTGTGTGGGTTCTCAAAACCGCAACAATATATACGTATATATATATATGTGTATATATATATATATATATATATATATATATATATATGTATATATGTATGTATGTATATATATATATATATATATATATATATATATATATATATATGTACATATATATATATATATACATATATATATATATACATATATATATACATATATATATATATACATATATATATATATATATACATATATATTTCTATATACATATATATTTCTATATACATATATATATATATACATACATATACACACACACACACACACACACACACACTCAACATCAAAAGAAACTTATCAAATCTTTAGAAGGCAACTCATTGAAATCCTCCATGCAAAAATGAAAAATATTTGAACACAGATGTAAAGTTCAGCTATCTTTACTAAACACATGTCAATAAACAAGAGGTTGCCTCAATCACAAAAAAACAAAAAGCATGAACATCACAAGGGGTGGTGCAGCAAAAGTCACAGCACTGCAACACAAAGGAAAACACCTGAATACAGTCAAAACAAAATGACACAGGAATGGACGCAACACTCCTAAGTCAGGGACGGAATGACAGCAGTCCTGTCCTCAATATCGTGTGTGTCCTCCCTGAGCTGTGATGCAGGCTGTACACCTCCGACACATGCTCTGTACCAGGCGTCTGATGCGGTCCTGGGGAAGTCTGTCCCACTCCTCCTGCAAGCCTTGAATGAGCATTTGCAAATTGACAGCCGCTAATCTCCTCGATGCAAGACGTGGCCGTGCCTTCAACCCAATGCAAATGGAGCACACAAATGCATCCGCTTTCCACTAACACATCCAGGTCCAGCTTAAGAGGCACCATATGTGTGACCATTCTTTATGAAATCCAGATGCCGAGAGCCTATCTGACCAAAAAGAGAGAGTTTGTTATGGAGGCCAGCCAGGAGAGAGCGATTGAACCAAAGAGGCAAAATGTCGGGAACATGACCGTTCACCACCAAACCCAGAAAATGAGAGAGAAAATGTCGGCCCTCCAACTCCTTTGTACTCAAGGCTCTGATGTCATCCGACGCCGCCTGCGTGTCCGCTCCTGTCAACTAATTGCGGCCACATCACTCTATCGTACCCTAACCAATCACTGCTTTTCAGGGGCGTGGCCTCCCGGACCTGTCTGCTCTTGTGACCACCCGTCGGTGGTATCATCGGTGGTTGAATGTCCTGTTTCTGGTTCGCTTTTATTTCGTGTTATAAATGCGCGATTTCTTGCTATGTGTGTGTGCCGCATTGTCATAAGGAACAGAGTCAAAATAACAGAGGCCATTACATACAGGGGATGAGTTAGCCCTAATCCATAACTAATTAACATAACCCCACCCCTCGTGATGGGAATGAAGATACGCGCTTACACGACATCCAGTCGAAACGAATTCCTACTGATGATACATGGGGTTTCTTCTTCTTCATGACAGTCGGAGCACACTACCTATACAATCTATCTGGCTCTAAGGTAATCATTGCCTACCCCCTACAAACGTAACAATACCAATACCATATATATATATATATATATATATATATATATATATATATATATATATATATATATATATATATATATATACATACATACATACATACATACATATGTCTGTGCAGTGTCTGTGTTGTGTTGCGTTGTGTTGTCTTGTCTTGTCACTGAACTACTCTCAAACTTTTGTGAAATCCTACCAAACTTCTGGTATGCACCTATCTCTCCCGTGGGTATGTCCTTAGTGTATTTGTTTTAGAAAAAATTCCCAATTAAAAAAAAAATTGGGGGGAATTTTTTGGAAATTTTTTTTTTTTTAAACTTAAGTCTTCAACTTCAGTTGTTTATAAAATGTAATATCACGTATATTACAAATACATTTGTGCAAAATAATTATTTGTATTATGATTGGTGTGAAGTGTAAACCATGACAAAACAGCAACTCAGGTACAGTCATCTATCTATATATCTACATATGTGGGCAGTGTCTGTGTTGTCACTGAACTACTTACTCCCTCAAACTTTTGTTTCCATGGTTGTGAAGTGTTTTTAATAACGTGGTGGTGAGGTGTTTTGAATCACGTGGTGCTGAGGTGTTTCGAATGACGTGGTGGTGAGGTCTTTTGAATTACGTGGTGGGGAGGTATTTTGAATCACTTGGTGGTGAGGTATTTTGAATTACGTGGTGGTGAGGTGTTTTGAATTACGTGGTGGGGAGTTGTTTTGAATCATGTGGTGGTGAGGTGTTTTGTATTTCGTGATGGTGAGGTGTTTTGAATTACGTGGTGGTGAGGTGTTTTGAATTACGTGGTGGGGAGTTGTTTTTGAATCACGTGGTGGTGAGGTATTTTGTATTTCGTGATGGTGAGGTGTTTTGAATTAGGTGGCGGTGAGGTGTTTTGATTTACGTGGTGGTGAGGTGTAATCGTTCCAAACTTGCAGTCTGCACCGACCCTCCCCCCCCCTCCCACACCTCCCCCCCCCACCTGTACGTATGTGCTGAGGGTTTATTTTTTGAATCGTTTTTTTTTTCAACCTAAATCTTAAACATAAATTGCTTATAAAAATGTAATATCACAAACACTACAAATAAATTTGCGCAAAATAATTGTTTGTATTATGATTAGTGTAAATAATGACAACACAGCAAGTCAGGTGCAGTCATTATCCTCAGCTGAAATAAGCCAGTTCCTCAGTAACAACGCGTGGTGAGGCGAGTGTAGTGAGCCGAGCCAAGCCAAGCCAGTATATACAGTATATTGTTGCGGTTTTGAGAACCCTCACTTGTGTAAAATATTCAACATCATTAAAGGTTAAAGGTAGCACCCCTAGATAGGCCACAGCAACTCGTAGGTCACCATAGGATTCCAGTTATTTCATTAGTATGTGTTTTAGATAAGGCCGTGTTTCCAATAGTTGAATCTGCATTGTGTCAATCAAATAAGAAGTAGGCCCCATTCCGTTCAGTTTGCAACCTCCCTCTGCAAGTGACACCATTACGCGCCCTCCAGTCTGCCCTATGGCTCTCCCAATTTGTTACGCGCCTTTGTTAGCAGCGTTCGCTGCCTTGAGCTTGAGCTCACTCAAACGCCGCCAAAAGCCACGCGGTGAGGCCCGGAAAAAGGGGGTGGAACACCAAGAAGAAGGTGCGGCCACATCATGCAGCCGTCAAAGGCGGAGCCGGTAAGCCCTCACCAGCCAACCAGGGCTGAAGGGACATCGCTGGCAGGCATGGCGTTTTGGGCTCGCGGAGCGATCGTTGCTTGCGTTATAAAAGCACGAACGTAAAGCCCTTTCAAGGGACTCATGCACCGGCGTTCGTTAAAGAGGACGTGTTGGAAGGGTGGCTTGGAGAAGGACTGAGAAGAAGAAGGGCGCGCTTGTTAAAGAGGACATTGGGGAGAGAGAGGGCGTTTGGCACAAGTGTGCACATATTACGTACGCAGCGTACCAGCTTCCCCCCGCTATATAATTGTCCGGTCGGGTTCAACGACACGCGCGGCGCTGCCTGCCGGGTTTCGCCCGCTGGACCGGAGCCTGGACTGGAGCCGACCGGAGCCTGGACCCCATCGCCGGACCTTCCGCCCTACCATCTACAATCCCCGTGTGAGTGTCTGAGACGGTTATATATATATCTATATAATTATAAAATTGAAATCTTGCGTGTTTGTGTGTAACATTCGATCGGTCCGGGGGCGTGGCTTACCCCTTTGAGAGAGTAGTAATATCCACCATTTTATTAACTCGCATAGCTTTGAGGCCTGTTTTGTAGGCCCGTGGTGTCTTGCTCTCTCTCCCAGCTTTATTTCAAATCAAATTCGATATATCGTTTCATTTTTCACAGTCGCTAACATAGTTTTAGACTCGGTTGAAAAAAAACGGGAAGAAAATTGCGCCACGTTGATATACGAAAATACACCGCCTAAAATAACAGGCATACAGTATATATCTTCGTTATTTCATTCAACATTATTACCCGGAAGTAAAATATGTTTCAGAAAATTACCGAGAGATATTTCTTCGATTTTTTTTATTATTTATATGTGCATACACTTTAAATAGGTTTATTTGAAATCTTTAATTTTCACAATGTAATTTATTTGTCATTTGATGATCGGCAAAAATATGTTTCAGGAAATTACCGAGAGATATTTCTTCGATTTTTTTTATTATTACCGCTTCCATCTGATTTCATTTTTATCGATGGTTTTAGACTCGGTAAAAGAAATAATTGAGAACATTCACGCACACACGGGAAATTGCAGAGATATATTTTAAAAATCGCGCCACGTTGATATACGAAAATACACCGCCTAAAATAACAGGCATACAGTATATATCTTCGTTATTTCATTCAACATTATTACCCGGAAGTAAAATGTTTCAGGAAATTACCGAGAGATATTTCTTCGATTTTTTAAATTATTTATATGCGCATACACTTTAAATAGGTTTATTTGAAATCTTTAATTGTCACAATGTAATTTATTTGTCATTTGATGATCGGAAAAACGATAGCACAAAAACAATACTATTTGCAGGAAGAATGTCGTATCAACCCTCCGACGGCGCTACGGACGCGGACAACGAATCACACCTCACGTCTATGGACGCGAATAGCAACATTCCTTCAAGTTCTCGTGCGGAAGCAGTATCTCCGAGGGGTGCTGAAACAGACGATGGGAGATCACGACGTCTTCAGCAGCAACGAGAAAGCCAAAGGAAGAGACGACATGCTGAAACGCCTGAGCAAAGGTCACAGCGCCTTCAGCTGCAAAGACAAAGGGCAAGGATGAGAAGGAGTGCTGAGACGGAGGAGGTGAGAGCGCAGCGTCTTCAGGAGGAACGAGAGAGAGTCAGCTTGCGAAGGGATGCGGAATCTGCAGAGGAGACGTCACAGCGCCATCAAGAGCAGCAAGAAAGAGATCGTATGAGGAGAGATGCGGAATCTGCAGAGGAGACGGCACAGCGTCTTCAGGAGCAGCGAGAAAGAGATAGGATAAGGGAAGTTCTTGAGACAAGGCAGAGAAACGCGCAGAATGCAAGAAATTTCACTTCTGCTGACGTCGGTGCGATGGACAAGATTTGTCCACATTGTAGAGCGCTTCTTTTCCAAGGTGAAACAGCTCATTTTTGCTGCACGAATGGAAAGGTGTCCTTGGGAAATCTGGGACCTTTACCCCATCAATTACACAATCTGTTTGCCGGCGATGGACCCACAGCGAACGAATTCCGCAGGAACATCGGAGAATACAACTGTCTATTTCAAATGACATCATTTGGAGGAAGCCAAGTTTCTCCTCGGCATGGTGCATGGAGCCCATCGGTCATAATTCAGGGTCAAATACATCATCGTATCGGTTCCTTCTTGCCAAATGCGGATGAACAACCGAAATTCCTCCAAATTTATTTCTTAGATCCACATGACAGCGTACAGTTGAGGATGCGGATACTCACCAATGCTGGTATTCACCGTGATGTAGTTGGAGCATTAGAGACCGTGCTGAGACAAGTGAATCCTTACGTTCACTCGTTCCGCATGGCACGCGAGGAAATAGGCAATTTGCCAGAGGCGTTCGTTCTTATTGATCCCAACAGGAGACCAGCTGGTGAACATGAGAGGAGGTTCAATGGTGAAATCGCTGATGAAGTGGGTGTCGTTGTGAAGAATACTGTCGATCCTCAAGCTACAGCGCGTCACATTGTATTGAAAGCAAGAGGAGGAGCGCTGCAAAGTATTTCTGAGTTGCACCGTTCTTACGACGCACTCCAGTATGTTCTCTTCTTCCCATTCGGAGATGACGGATGGCAGCCCGAAATGAACATGACCAATGGCAGGAGATTGACTGCCATGAAATACTACTCCTACCGAATAATGAACCACGAGGATGAGTTCAACTACCTCCTCAGAGGGGGGCGTCTGTTCCAGCAGTATCTTGTTGATATGGCAGCCAAAATGGAAGGCACAAGATTGGCGTTTATAAGACTGAACCAGGCATCGCTGAGGTCTGCTACATACAGTGGCTTCACTGATGCTCTCAATGACAATGACGATTTGTCCAACATCGGACGCCGCGTACTACTGTCATCGACATTTGTAGGGGGGCCGAGGTATATGATGGAGCGATGTCAAGATGCCCTGATGTACGTAAGAAAATATGGTAACGCGACCTACTTCATCACTATGACGTGTAATCCAAAGTGGCCTGAAATCTCCAATAACCTGTTTCCTCACCAAAGTGAGAACGACAGACCGGATCTCATTGCGAGAGTGTTCGAGTTGAAGAAAACGGTGTTCATTAAATACCTCACTGGATCAGAAGGCTTCTTCGGGAACTGTATCGCTCATGTTGTGTGTGTGGAGTACCAAAAGCGAGGTCTCCCTCACATACACTGTTTGCTGTGGCTCGATGAAGCTTCAAAGCCGAGACCACAAGACTATGATCGATTTGTACAAGCTGAAATACCAGATCCCGATGAAGATCCAGAGGGACACAGACTGGTGTTGAAGCACATGATCCATGGTCCATATTGTTCCACAGCAACTGGATGCTGGAAGAATGGAGCATGCAGACACAGATACCCGCGGTCATATGCTCCGTACACACGGTGCGGAGACGATTCCTACCCCATATATAGAAGAAGATCCCCAGAAATGGGAGGATTTGAAGGGCAACAAGAAGGGAGGCAACGACGACCTGTTACAAATCAGTGGGTTGTTCCCCATAATCTCTATCTCCTGAAAACGTTTGATTGCCACATCAACGTTGAAATATGCTGCTCTATAAAGTCGATCAAGTATGTTATTAAGTATGCCATGAAAGGTAGCGATCAAGCTACGTATGCACTGCGCACAAACGATGAGATAACGGAGTACTTGACGGGTAGATACATTGGACCTTCAGAGGCTGTTGCCTCCATTCTTGGATTCTCAGTCCATGACAGGAAGCCGGCCGTTATCCGTTTAGGAGTACATCTGCCAAATGAACAACAGGTATTTTTTGCTGGGAACGTTCGTGAACAAAGAAATAATCCCAATATGGCCAAAACCACATTGACAGAGTTTATGGATCTTTGCAGACGTGACCATTTCGCTAAGACACTGTTGTACGTGGATGTTCCGAGATTCTATACATGGACCAAGAAGAGATGGCAACGAAGAAAACAGGGCAGACCGGTGGAGGGCAACCCTGGAATGTTTGAGGATGACATATTGGGACGAGTTTACACTGTTTCGCCGCGTACTGGTGACCTGTACTATTTCCGACTACTCCTCCACCACGTGAGAGGGCCGACTTCGTTCGAAGTCCTGAGAACGTGTGATAATGTCATTCTACCCACATTCAAAGACGCTTGCAGAGAAATGGGTTTGCTGCAAGAAGACGCTGTCTGGCGCGAGACTCTGGAGGATGCTGAGAGGACACGCCTTCCCAGACCCATGAGGGATTTGTTCGTTGTGCTCCTCACACAAAGTGAAGTCGACAATCCATTGGATCTATAGGAACGTTTCAAGGACGCTATGGCTGAAGATTATCTTCTAGCTCATCGACGATCTGCAAATGATCCCAATATTGCCATCAACGAGCGCCATCATGACTTGGCTCTATCGTATTTGCAGCAGAAACTGCAATTGTTGAACAGAACTGTTGCACATTTTCACTTGCCGACTCCAACGACTGTTCTTCGTCATGAAGGGATTGCCAACATTCACCTACTGAGAGAACTCCAATACGACACGGAGGAACAACAGCGAATCGTAGACGAAAGGCAGCTTCTGCTCAATGATGAGCAGAGAGTTGTCTATGACTTTGCGTGCGGTTGCATCCGCACGAATCAGTCATCAATGATTTTCATTGACGCGCCTGGAGGCACAGGGAAGACGTTTCTTATTAACCTGATTCTCTCTAAAGTGAGAGCGAGTGGAGAAGTTGCCCTTGCGGTGGCCTCATCTGGCATAGCTGCTACCCTCATGCCTGGTGGAAGAACAGCGCACTCAAGGTTCCAAATCCCTCTGACACCGAGGGAAGATGGCGTATGCAACATCGATAAAAAATTCCACTATCGCAGACCTCTTTCGAAGTACAAAACTCATCGTGTGGGATGAGTGTCCTATGATCAGGAGAGAGAGTTTTGAGGCTGTGGATCGCACGTTGCATGATGTATGTGACAAAGACGAGCCTTTTGGAGGGATCTTGACGATATGCTGTGGTGATTTCCGTCAACTTCTGCCCGTGGTGAAAAGAGGGTGTGATGCTGACGTTGAGAATGCGTGCATAAAGAAGTCCTACTTATGGCAGAGCTTTGGAATGTTTCACTTGAGAACTAATATGCGACTGACCGACGGAAGTGGGCAGTTTTCAAGATTTTTGCTCGACATCGGCGAGGATAGAATCGAGAAAAATGCGGATGATGAGATAGATTTGCCAGAGGATATACTGCTGACAGCGAGTGGGCTCGATGAGTGCATCGATACCATATATCCATCATTCGCCAATCCGATGGAGGTTTTTTCAGCAAGGTCTATATTAGTGCCCCTCAACGATATGATGCGAAACATCAATTCAAGATGCATCACAAGGTTCCCTGGTGCTAGCAAGGAGTATGCTGCGTTCAACAGTGTGACTGAGGGTACTGATGCGACGCACTTCCCAACGGAATTCCTAGATTCCGTTGAAGTCTCGGGATTGCCGCCGCACAACCTCGAGCTCAAAAAAGGATCCCCTATCATTTTGATGCGGAACTTGGACCCTCCGAAACTTTGCAATGGGACGCGCATGATTGTTGAGGACATGCTTCGAAATATTATAGTTGCGAGGATCATAAGTTCAACGTTTGAAGGCGAAACTGTAATGCTCCCTCGGATCCGACTAAATCTGTCGGAAGCTGAGGATATCCCTTTGCAGCGCTGCCAGTTCCCCATACAATCCTGCTTCGCAATGACGATCCATAAGGCGCAAGGGCAAACTATGGAGAATGTGCTGGTCTACCTGGAGAAACTGGTCTTCCAGCATGGTCAGCTGTATGTGGCGCTCAGTCGAGGGAAGAGGAAAGAGAACGTGCGAGTTTATGTAAATGGAGGATCGTCGACAAAGAACATCGTCATCAGAAGTGTCCTCTGACAACAAAATCGTGGTAGTCCACGGGTCGCGTGTTTTTTCTAAAAAAAAAACAAAAACAAAAAAAACGTGATCGGAGATAAGGGCCGAAATCACGTGTCACAGATAAGTGATTTAGAACGCTGGAGAGGTGAGCCTTATGGCTTGCTGGCCCAAATAATCTCCCTGATGATGTCCAGCGTTCGCTTTAGTTCTATTCTCATATCTATTCAAACTGACTGACCCAACGGGTCATGGGGCGTCTAGTATATATATATATATATATATATATATATATATATATATATATATATATATATATATATATATATATATATATATATATATATATATACAGTCACGTGAAAGAGTAAGTACACCCCATGTAAAGTTTTGACTTTTTCAACATACAGCTATTTGATCTTCATTTCAACAATATTTATAGATAAAGGTGATGTAATATAACAAATATCATGAAACATTTACATTTTGTAATCCATTGTATAATTTAAATAAACATAAATGCAAATTTCGCATGTGGAAAAAGTAAGTACACCCCTACATTTATCACTACTTCAAATACCTAAAATTAGAATCAGGTGCACCAGCTCAGGGGCAAATGATTAGAACATCGTTGGAGAGGATCTTAGAGGAACTTGTCTTATTTAAACCTCAGACATTTAGTTTGGTTTACTCTTTGTTGTTGAAGTGTGCGGCGTCACCATGCCTAGATCAAAAGAGCTCTCTGAGGCCTTCAGAAAGAAGGTTATAGATGCCTACGAGTCTGGTAAGGGATTTAAAAAGATCTCCAAACAATTTGAAATCAATCATTCGACTGTCCGGAAGATCATCTACAAGTGGAGAAGATTCCAAACAACTGCCAACTCAATCAGGCCAGGCCGCCCCAGCAAATTCAGCCCGAGAGCAGACCGCAAGATACTGAAAGAAGCCTCTAAGAACCCAAGAATGTCATCACGGGACCTACAGGTAGCTCTTGCCACTGTTGATGTCAAAGTGCATGAGTCTACCATTAGAAAGAGGCTGCACAAATTTGATCTACATGGGAGGTGTGCTAGGAGGAAACCTTTGCTGTCCAGAAAGAACATCAGGGCAAGACTAAAGTTTGCCAATGAACACCTCGGCAAAGACCAGCAATTCTGGAACAATGTGCTCTGGACAGATGAGTCAAAGGTAGAGCTATTTGGCCACAGTACCAGAAGACATATTTGGCGAAAACCAAAGACAGCATTTGACCACAAGAACCTGATACCAACTGTAAAGCATGGTGGTGGAAATATTATGGTTGTACTCGCAAGCCGTTCGCTTTGGCTTTGCGAATGGACCAAACCATTTCATGTAAATAGAGGGGGGGGGGTTCTGTGGTCGTTACTGCCACGTGGTTTCAAAGTTTTTTTTTGTTGTTGTTGTTTGCACGCATGTTTTTTTGCACCCACGTACGGCACGCCCTAGTACCAGTAAATCCACCAAGGAATGGCTGAAAAGAAAGAATTGGAGTAGTGGGGCAGCTTAGCACCGAATTTCAAAGGGATGGGGACATGCCGGATAAAAGCAGCAAAATTTTATCAGGCAATCTTCAGGGTCCCAGCTATGATTCTATAACCGGCGCCAAGCGATATGACCACTCCTATTTGAAATTTGTTATTATTTGTGAAATTCTTTTTGAAAATTTTGGGAAAAAATTTTTTTTGGGTTTTTGGAAACGAAATGTTTTTATTGCAGAAATGAGAATCTTTTCCGATCGTTTTGGTGTAATTGTTTTTAAAATCGAACATCTAGAAGTATTTTAAAACAATATTTGAAAATTAGGTGTCTCGGGTGCATTTCCTCAGCATCTAAGCTTCAATTCTAGAACCGGCGCCAAACGATCCGAACAGCAAGATGCATGCACAATATACATTTATATATTTTTATTTAATTACATGCATATTATATTAAATCTGCTATATGTTGAAATTATATCTGCTATATGTTGCTATATGTTGCAATTTTCCTTGTATTGTGTTTCCTTGTGTTGCAGGTTTCGAGGGCTAGACTTCATGAAGATGGAATGGACACAGTGCATAATTTGCCAACAAACTACACCTGAATCCCTGCGCTCTCCCTTGAATGCACGTGGAGCAGACACATCAGCACCGGCGGCCTATGCATCATTCCTAGAAAATGTGGCTCACTTCAGAGAACTGAACTCGTTGCCGGTGCCGCTGCATTTCGGCAGTGATATCACTGTGGATGACCTCATCAGGAATCGTGCACAGTGGCACAAATCCTGTCATTCACAGTTCAATGCAAACAGACTGGAAAGAGCAAGAAAGAGGGAGAGAGATGTTACCCCTGAAAGTGGCACTACTGAAGGCAGGTGCCGGCGGCCGCGCCAATCGCTCGACAAGACCATCTGCATATTTTGCACAAAGCAAGATGGACTCCTGCATGAATTTAGAACTCTAGGCGCAGATGATAACGTCAGGTTTATGGCCAGCGATCTGCAAGAGACAGAGTTAATGGACAGGATTGAAGGAGCCGGTGACCTTATTGCCCTGGAAGCAAAGTATCATCTGGCTTGCCTCGTTGGTCTTCGGAATCGTCATCGGTCTCTAGTGACACAAAGAGAAACTTCCAAGGATGAACCTGTGAATGTGAAGAAGTTCAAAGCAAGAGCTTTCGTAGAACTCCTCACACACATTGAAAACGAGAGAGAAGAAGGTACATTTTTTTTTGTTTTTTTTGTTTACTGAATCGAGGCTCGTGAAAGAACTAACATTTATTTCACAAACAAATCAACCAGACAAACAAAATATACAAAAAGAGGGAGCGGAAGACAAGATGGGGAGAGAAGGGGAAGCACACAACCACAACATTTAAGAGCAGGGAGAAGTGTGGGAGGGAGAGGGCTTGGGGGGAGGAGGCATGGGAAGGGGGGGGGGGGGGGAGAGGTATAAAACACAAGGGGACCGAAATTAGCGGGGGTAGAAAAGATCAAGGTTTTGGATGGGGGAGGATAAGAGATGGTGGTGAACAGCTGTTTTAAAGACCTGGAGGGTGGAGTGGGATTGAAGAGAGTGAGGGAGTTTGTTCCAGAGGTGGGAGAAAAGAGGAATGAAGGAGTGAAGGTGAGCAGAAAGTCTTGATTTTGGCAGTTTAACCATAAGAGGGTTGCAGGCAGATCTTGTGCGACCTGTAGGAATATTTGGGGGACAGAGCCCAGAGAGAGCTTGGGGGGCAAGGCCAGAGAGGAGTCGGTAGAAGACGGAAAGACCACCAACCTGCCTGCGGTGAGTGAGTGAAAGGCCCTTGGAGTTAGCTTCATCGCGGGAGATTCCAATGATTCTGAACGCTTTGGTTTCAACAGCGTGAAGACGAGCTAGGTGTGAGGCAGGAGCACCAGACCAGAGGGGAGAGCAGTATTCCATAGAGCTGCGGATGAAAGCCTTGTATGTGGTGAGGAGCTCAGGTGAGCCAAGGAAGGACTTCGCACGACGGAGGATGCCCAGTCGGCGACTGGCTTTGGAGGCCAGATTTGAAATGTGGTTTTCCCAGGAAAGATCATGGCAAATAGTGAGACCCAAAAGCTTGAGTGACAGAACTTCTTGGAGAGGATTATTCAGAAAATGGATGGGAGGGTTGTCCAGTCGGTCTTTTCGGAGAGACATCATAAGAGTGTGAGATTTATCAGGATTGAAAGACATGTTCCATTTGTTTGCCCAGTCTGTGATTTTGTCCAGGTCTGCAGAGAGTGAGGAGGCTGCAGACTGCCGATCTGAGGGATGCGGAATGGAGCGACAGAGAGTAGAGTCGTCAGCAAAGAGATCGAGGGGATTTTCAAGAAAGTCAGAGAGATCATTGATGAAGACCAGAAAAAGCACAGGCCCCAGAACACTACCTTGGGGAACTCCAGCCTGAACAGGAGGAGGAGATGAGAGAAACCCATTCAGGGCCACACGTTGACTACAACCAGAGAGGAAGTCCGCCAGCCATGTGTGGAGATTTCCATGGATACCAAAGGAGGAGAGTTTGGTGAGCAGAGCGTATCGAAGGCACGTAAAATGTCAAGGGAGACAGCTCTAATTTCCTGTTTGGCGTTGAGGACCTCCATCCATTGTTGAGAAAGCAGAAGCAGCATGTCCAGAGTAGAGTGACCAGGTCTGAAACCAAATTGATGATCAGAGATCAAGCCATTGGAGAAGAGGAAAGATTTCATATCTGAAGCAATGATGGATTCCATGACTTTGCTGATAATTG
The DNA here is from genome assembly GCF_964187855.1 of Myxine glutinosa. Lineage (NCBI taxonomy): Eukaryota > Metazoa > Chordata > Myxini > Myxiniformes > Myxinidae > Myxine > Myxine glutinosa. Next base: position 137,057,291 of record NC_136266.1, on the reverse strand, counting down.
GGAGAAGGCTGATTGGTCTGTAGTTGCTAGGATCTGTTTTAGCACCTTTTTGTGCAAAGCGGTGATGTTGGCTGATTTCCAAGCAGATGGCAGATGACCTTGAGCAAAAGAGAGGGTGAAGAGAACAGAAAGAGGGAGTGAAAGAGTGGAAGAACATGATTTTAGGACCTGTGGGCTGATGCCGTCAGGACCAGTTGCAGAATCAGAGTCGAGGGTTGACAGAAACTTTTCCACCTTGTCAGGAGGAAAGGACACAGAGTCCAGGAGCAGCTGGGTACGACTGGGTACGGTGGGTACAGAGAGGGATGGGTTTGGGACACAAGATTTAGAGGCAAACACAGAGTTGAGGCATTCAGCTTTTTCACGTGCAGAGTCAGCCGTTAAGCCGTTTGAGGTGAGGGAGGGCATGGAGGGGGAACAAACACCAGAAACAGATTTGACCAGACGCCACCAGGATTTGGAAGAGGGAGACAGATAAGAGAGTTCGGTCTTGAGAACGGTGAGATATTGTTTCCTGGCTCTCCTGAGGGTGGACACACACTTGTTTCGGGCTTTGTGAAAGGAAATGAGATTTCCTTCCGTTGGATTTGCTTTCCAGGAGACGAAAGCAAGTTGTTTCAGGGCAACAGCCTCACCACAAGATTCCGTGTACCATGGATGGAAGGAAGGGTATGACAACTGAAGACGAGATGGGATAAATCTGTGCATGAGAGAGAGCAATTTACTTTGAAAGAATTCCCAGGATGAGTTGATGTCAGAGGCGGTAGAGATGGGAGACCAGTCCAGATGATTGATGGCTGCTTGAAGACCATGCCAGTTGGCCTGAGTGAAATGCCAGACTCGTCGACACTGAGGAGGCTCTCTGAGAATGGTCAGAGAGATGTCCACTTTGACAAGCACATGATCAGATGAGCCGATTGGAGCAGAAGAAGAGCAGCAGACATTTTCAGGGAAGTTAGTCATAACCAAGTCCAGAAGAGAAGATGCTCCGTTGACTGAGATCCGGGTTGGGAAATTGACAGATTGTGTCAGTCCCAGTGAGTCGCAGAAGTCCTTTGCTGAAGAGCCATGGCTGGTGAGAGAGGTGCCCACACCCAGCCAACTGGCATGGTGACAATTGAAATCACCACATATGAGGAAGAGAGAGTTGGGATGGGTAGATAGAAGTTGGTCCATATTATCAGACAGCGAGATGTAGATGGAGTCATCACTGTTTGGTGGACGGTACAACACACATATGAACGAAAGGTGGGAGTGAAGGGGAAGCCGTAGCCAAAGGTATTCCTGGGGGTGAGGTGGAGAGAGGGCAGTGGAGGGCGAGTGAGGAAGAGAGTTTTTTAAATAAAGATAGCAACCCCACCTCCAGGACGAGGCTCAGGTCTATCATACCGGAGGAGGGAGTAACCTGGGAGAGATACCAAGGCATCAGAGACATCATGAAGGAGGAAAGTTTCTGTTAAGCAGATCACATCTGGTTTGTCAGAAGCAACCTGTATGGAGAGATCAGTCAAGTTTGAGCGAAGGCCCCGGATGTTTGAGATCCATACCGTTAATGAAGAGGAAGAGGAAGGGGGAGCATCGGGTACAGAACAGGGGGGGGAGGGGTAGGGTAAGATGTGGAAGAGGAGGAAGAGGTAGGGAGAGCTGTTGAAGGTGTGTCAGAGATTTCAGAGATTTCAGAATAGCTTGGAGAAAGGGAAGAATGGGGCGGACAAAAGGTTTGATGGAGATTGGGTGAGGCACAGTGAGGTGTTATTTGAGGAGGTGGAAGAGCGAGGCAGAAGGTTGGGGGAGATGAAGGTGAAAGTTGGAAGGGGGAAGAAGCAGGGAGGATGCTTTGAGGAGGAGGGGAGAGAGGGGAGTCTAGGAGGGGAGGAGCGAGGGAGAGTCTCAGAGGGGAGGGGTGTGGGGGGAGTTTAGGAGGGAGGGGAGGGAAGGGGCAAGGGGGGAGATTTGAAAGGGATGGGTGATGGGGAGGATTTGGAGGGGAGGGGTGATGGGGAAGTTTTGGAGGGGAGGGGGGATGGGGAAGTTTTGGAGGGAAGGGGAGATGGGGAAGATTTGGAGGGGAGGGGTGAGATTGGATTTTGAAAAGTGCACGGTTCATGGGAAACGAACATTTTTTGCAAAATGAGTTTGAGACCTTCAAGTCAAAAATACGTTTGAGGACGCTGAAGGAGGGGTGGAGTTCTGGAGAGTTTAGGGAATGTAGAAAAGAGGAACTGTAAGAGATGGTATTATTTTTTTTTTTTGGAATGAATAGATTTGGTCAGCAAGACGAAAGCATCCTTTTTTAGGAGAAGAAGAAAAAGGTGTTATAATATATGAGAGAAAATAGTTGTTCAGGGGAGAGATTATACATTTCTAACCACGTGATCGCGTGATCGCGAACAACGTGAACGAAGAACGAACGAACAAATAAGAACAACAAATAAACGAATAAGACCTGAGAAGGAAATATTTTTTGGGGTTTTTTTTTTTTGAGTAGAGATATTAAACAAGGAGGTATGGGGTGAACGACTGGGACGAAACAGAGAACGAAAATAATTGCAGTGCATTCGACGAACCGCTGAGCGAAAAACAAAACCACAAGGTCGGAGACGGTACGGTAGCCTAAGCCTACGAGTACTAGGCCTACGAGGAAGCATTTTGCTTCAAGTTGGCCTCATTGAGGCACCTCTACGAGAAGCGCCTTGCAGACTTTGGTATTACCAGTGACATCAACAAGGGCCGTTTCAAGGAGCAAGTTTTGAATCACTTCCCCCACGCCCAAGAGCAAAGTGACGGGAAACAAGTGATACTCGTGTGTGAACAAGGATTGCAAGAAATGCTGAAGCAGGCGTTCAAGCAGGACTTTGAGGGAGATGCTCTGATTTTGGCGAAAGCTGCCAGGATTGTACGAAATGAAATCTTCAGCTCAAGCGGGTTCAACTTTGATGGTGCCTTCCCCAGTGACTGCCAGCAGAAGGCTGTCCCGACCCAACTCAAATCCCTGATAACCATGCTGATGAAAGGGGCTGATCTGAAAGACCAGGACACAGCGGATTCACAGGCCTGTCTCACAGCTTCACAGGTCATCCTTTGCAACTGCAAGAAGACCAAGAAGCGTGAGCAGAGAGCCCCAAGTGACACACAAGGGCCCCAAGTTGGCAGATCACGTCATTCAGCAGACTGCAGATAGAAGGACATGCTTCACATGTCCATGTAATTTCGAACTATGCAGCTGCCGATGTGAGAAGTAGCTGAGCCGAGAAGTAATTTTGCACCATGTTGGGTGAATATACACACGGTCTGAAAGAGTATCCATTTTTCTTGATTTTCGTATGTGTTAAGGGCAGGCTCCGACTTTCACGTTTTTCGGGCATAAAATTTTTCCTAATTAAGTTACAGCGCTGAAACCAACGGCATTGAACGCGCTGTCCAGAGCCCGTTAAAATGACGTTTATTTCATCTTTCTACGTTAATTAGAACGTTTAAAAAAAATTGAGGAAATCCACTCGAGACACCTCATTTTCAAATATTGATTTAAAATACTTCTAGATGTTCGATTTTAAAAACAATTACACCAAAATGATCGGAAAAGATTCTCATTTCTGCAATAAAAACATTTTTTTTCCAAAAACCAAAAAATAAAATTCTTTCCAAAATTTTCAAAAAAATATTTCACAAATAATAAAAAATTTCAAATAAGAGTGGTCGTATCGCTTCGCGCCGGTTATAGAATCATAGCTGGGACCCTGAAGATTGCCTGATAAAATGATGGTGCTTTTCTCCAGCATGTACCCATCCATTACCTAAGCTGCCCCACTAGAGGGTTCTGGAATGGCCAAGTCAAAGCCCGGATCTAAATCCCATCGACATGTTGTGGGGGGATTTGAAACGAGCTGTGCATGCAAGAAACCCCTCAAACATCGCACAGCTGAAATAATTCTGCATGGAGGAGTGGGCAAAAAAATTTCTCCCAGTCGATGTCAGAGACTGGTAGACAGTTATAAGAAACGCCTACTTGAGGTTGTTTCTGCCAAAGGGGGCAATACCACCTATTAGAGCCAAGGGTGTACTTACTTTTTCCCATGCGAAATTTGCATTTATGTTTATTTAAATTATACAATGGACTACAAAATGTAAATGTTTCATGATATTTGTTATATTATATCACCGTTATCTATCAATATTGTTGAAATGAAGATCAAATAGCTGTATGTTGAAATATGTTGAAAAAGTCAAAACTTTAGATGGGGTGCACTTACTTTTTCACATGAATGTATATATACAGACTTTGCATTTAATATGGAATATTTTTTTTTTCTTGACTTGGGTTTACTTTCTTAACTCAGTATATCAATCTGGTGAGTTTCTTTTACACTTTGATGATTTATTTGTTAAATGAACCATGTCACTGATTGTCTGTCGCAGCAAGAAGTCAACAACAGGATTATATCACAGGTGGCGTGGCAAAATGTAAGGACAGGTACATTTGACGATTGGCTTCACAATCAGGTATATAAGGGTTGTTGCGTTCTGTATTAGTGGAAAACAACTGTTGCACGTCTCCAAAAGTTATTGCCGCTTCCTCTGGAGATGGTCCGTCAACTCAGGACTTCCGTTTCCGGTCCCTGGAGCAAGGAAGCGTGTTCGACCTCTGGACGGCAGCAAAAGTTAACGTATTTTTTCCATTCGTGTATTCGTCAATTTCTACTCGTTTTTTATTGTGCATGTGTTGCAGGGTGTTTTCCAGTTGCTGTTGATTCGCAATTCCTGCAAACTTTTGTATAATTTAACCCTTTTCTGTCCCATCGCGTGCGCGGCCTAGTTTATCTTGGCCCATCGGTGTTCATAGGTGTTCTGTGAATTTAAGTTCTTTCCTTCGCTGTATTGCTTATTTCTTAGATTTTCTCTTCTCCCCCTAACTTCCCCGAACATCGACCACTTGTCTAACGTTTTAAATCTCTTCAAAGTCTCTTCACGTCTCTTCTCATCTCGGGAAGTCACGTGACGTCACGTCTCTTCCAAGCTGTGCATGCGCGCACGCTTTCGAAGTTAATAATTAACTTTTCACAATTGTGTTTTTGTCGTAATACGGGCTTTACCACAGGTCGAAACTTTATCTTTCTTTCGGTGTGTATGTAACTATTGGTGTGTCTCTAATACTATTCTTGGTGTTGGTTTTTCATACCTGTGTACAGAATCGTCGGTACAGTTCGTGTCGCATATTCTGACGCCTCGTGTAGTACTAGGATGCTACAGTGTCTGACCTTGGCTTGAGGTATTGTTTCTGTCTCAGCGGTTTCATCGATTGTGCTCACAATTCCTTTCGGTCTCTATTTTTCACGTTTCACGTTCGGTCTCTGTCTCTGTTTTCATCCCAACTCAAAAAAAATAAAAAATAAAAAATTCCCTTCTCTGTTCTTATCCGTTTCGTTCTTATTTGTTTGTTCGTTCTTTGACCACGTTGTTCGTGATCACGTGTTCACGTCATTAAAAAATGTTTCATCTGTCCCATGAAGAATGGTATTCTGTCATATTCTATAACACCTTTTTCTTCTTGTTCTATAAAAGGATGCTTTCGACATGCTCACCAAATCTATTCATTCCAAAAAAAAATTCCATCTCTTACAGCTACAGTGCCTCTTTCATTCATTCCCTAAACTCTCCAGAACTCCACCCATCCTTCAGCGTCCTCAAACGTATTTTTGACTCGAAGGTCGCAAGAAACTCATTTTGCAACAAATGTTCGTTTCCCATTAATCGTACATTTTTCAAAATCCAATCTCACCCCTCCCCTCCAAATCTTCCCCATCACCCATCCCTTTCAAATCTTCCCCCTTGCCCCTCCCCTCCAAATCTTCCCCATCACCCATCCCTTTCAGATCTCCCACCTTGCCCCTTCCCTCCTAAACTCCCCCCACACCCCTCCCCTCTGAGACCCTCCCTCACTCCTCCCCTCCTAGACTCCCCTCTCACCCCTCCTCCTCAAAGCGTCCTCCCCGCTTCTTCCTCCTTCCAACTCTCACCTTCATCTCCCTCAACCTTCTGCCTCACTCTTCCCCCTCCTCAAACAACACCTCACTGCGCCTCACCCAATCACCATCAAACCTTTTGTCCGCCCCATTCTTCCCTTTCTCCAAGCTGTTCTGAAATCTCTGACACACCTTCAACAGCTCTCCCTACCTCTTCCTCCTCTTCTACATCATACCCTACCGCTCCCCCCTCCTCTTCTTTAACAGTATGGACCTCAAACATCCGGGGCCTTCGCTCAAACTTGACTGATCTCTCCATACAGGTTGCTTCTGACAAACCAGACGTGATCTGCTGAACAGAAACTTTCCTCCTTCATGATGTCTCTGATTCCTTGGTATCTCTCCCAGGTTACTCCCTCCTCCGGTATGTTAGACCTGAGCCTCGTCCTGGAGGGGGGGTTGCTATCTTTATAAAAAACTCTCTTCCTCACTCGCCCTGCACTGCCCTCTCTCCACATCACCCCCAGGAATACCTTTGGCTGCGGCTTCCCCTTCGCTCCCACCTTTTGTTCATATGTGTGTTGTACCGTCCACCAAACAGTGATGACTCCATCTACATCTCACTGTCTGATAACATGGACCAACTTATATCTACCCATCCCAACTCTCTCTTCCTCATATGTGGTGATTTCAATTGTCACCATGCCAGTTGGCTGGGTGTGGGTACCTCTCTCACCAGCCATGGCTCTTCAGCAAAGGACTTCTGTGACTCACTGGGACTGACACAATCTGTCAATTTCCCGACCCGGATCTCAATCAACGGAGCATCTTCTCTTCTGGACTTGGTTATGACTAACTTCCCTGAAAATGTCTGCTGCTCTTCTTCTGCTCCAATCGGCTCATCTGATCATGTGCTTGTTAAAGTGGAGCCTCGACCATTCTCAGAGACCATTCTCAGAGAGCCTCCTCAGCGTCGACGAGTCTGGCATTTCACTCAGGCCAACTGGCATGGTCTTCAAGCAGCCATCAATCATCTGGACTGGTCTCCCATCTCTACCGCCTCTGACATCAACTCATCCTGGGAATTCTTCCAAAGTAAACTGCTCCCTCTCATGCACAGATTTATCCCATCTCGTCTTCAGTTATCATACCCTTCCTCCCGTCCATGGTACACGGAATCTTGTGGTGAGGCTATTGCCCAGAAACAACTTGCTTTCGTCTCCTGGAAAGCAAATCCAACGGAAGGAAATCTCATTTCCTTTCACAAAGCCCGAAACAAGTGTGTGTCCACCCTCAGGAGAGCCAGGAAACAATATCTCTCCATTCTCAGGACAGAACTCTCTTATCTGTCTCCCTCTTCCAAATCCTGGTGGCGTCTGGTCAAATCTGTTTCTGGCGTTTGTTCCCCCTCCATCCCCTCCCTCACCTCAAACGGCCACACGGCTGACTCCGCGCGTGAAAAAGCTGAATGCCTCAACTCTGTGTTTGCCTCTAAATCTTGTGTCCCAAACCCATCCCTCTCTGTACCCACCGTACCCAGTCGTACCCAGCTGCTCCTGGACTCTGTGTCCTTTCCTCCTGACAAGGTGGAAAAGTTTCTGTCAACCCTCGAGTCTGATTCTGCAACTGGACCTGACGGCATCAGCCCACGGGTCCTAAAATCTTGTTCTTCCGCTCTTTCACTCCCTCTCTCTGTTCTCTTCACTCTCTCTTTTGCTCAAGGTCATCTGCCATCTGCTTGGAAATCTGCCAACATCACCGCTTTGCACAAAAAGGTGCAAAAACAGATCCCAGCAACTACAGACCAATCAGCATTCTCTCAATTATCAGTAAAGTCATGGAATCCATCATTGCTTCAGATATGAAATCTTTCCTCTTCTCCAATGGCTTGATCTCTGATCATCAATTTGGTTTCAGACCTGGTCACTCTACTCTGGACATGCTGCTACTGCTTTCTCAGCAATGGATGGAGGTCCTCAATGCCAAACAGGAAATTAGAGCTGTCTCCCTTGACATATCACGTGCCTTCGATACGGTCTGGCACCCCGCTCTGCTCACCAAACTCTCCTCTGTTGGTATCCATGGAAATCTCCACGCATGGCTGGCGGACTTCCTCTCTAGTCGTAGTCAACGTGTGGCCCTGAATGGGTTTCTCTCATCTCCTCTTCCTGTTCAGGCTGGAGTTCCCCAAGGCAGTGTTCTGGGCCCTGTGCTTTTTCAGGTATTCATCAATGATCTCTTCGACTCTCTTGAAAATCCTCTCTATCTCTTTGCTGATGACTCTACTCTCTGTCGCTCCATTCTTCATCCCTCAGATCGGCAGTCTGCAGCCTCCTCACTCTCTGCAGACCTGGACAAAATCACAGACTGGGCAAACAAGTGGAACATGTCTTTCAATCCTGACAAATCTCACACTCTTACGATGTCTCTCTGAAAAGACCGACTGGACAACCCTCCCATCTACTTTCTGAATAATCCTCTCCAAGAAGTTCTGTCACTCAAACATTTGGGTCTCACTATCTGCCATGATCTTTCCTGGGAAAACCACATTTCAAATCTGGCCTCCAAAGCCAGTCGCCGACTGGGCATCCTCCGTCGTGCGAAGTCCTTCCTTGGCACACCTGAGCTCCTCACCACGTACAAGGCTTTTATCCGCAGCTCAATGGAATACTGCTCTCCCCTCTGGGCTGGTGCTCCTGTCTCACACCTAGCTCGTCTTCACGCTGTTGAAAGCAAAGCATTCAGAATCATTGGAATCTCCCGCGATGAAGCAAACTCCAAGGGCCTCTCACTCACTCACCGCAGACAGGTTGGTGGTCTTTCCGTCTTCTACCGACTCCTTTCTGCCCTTGCCCCCCCAGCTCTCTCTGGGTTCTGTCCCGCAAATATTCCTGCAGGTCGCACAAGATCTGCCTGCAACCCTCTTATGGTTAAACTGCCAAAATCAAGACTCTCTGCTCACCTTCACTCCTTCATTCCTCTTTTCTCTCGCCTCTGGAACAAACTCCCTCACTCTCTTCAATCCCACTCCACCCTCCAGGTCTTTAAAACAGCTGTTCACCACCATCTCTTATCTTCCCCCATCCAAAACCTTGATCTTTTCTATCCCCGATAATTTCACCCCAATTCCACTTTTTCAAATACCAACTTCTGTCCTGGATGTCCTTGGTGTCCTTGTGTTTTATACTTCTCCCACCCCCCCCCCCCTTCCCACGCCTCCTCCCCCCAAGCCCTCTCCCTCCCACACATCTCCCACACATCTCCCTGCTCTTAAATGTTGTGTGCTGTCAAGTGTTTGTGTGCTTCCCATTCTCTTGTCTTCCGCTCCCTCTTTTTATATATTTTGTTTGTCTGGTTGATTTGTTTGTGAAGTAAATGTCAGCTCTTTCACGAGCCTCGATTCAGTATACAAAAAAAAAAAAAAGAATAGTAATAATAAACTCGACAATGCTGTTTGTCATGGAAGTGGTGGCTTTACGAAATTACAGCATGAAACAGCGTGCGATTGCTCGGCAGTATGGCATCACTCAAGGTCAGGTGTCAAAAATCCTGAAACGAAATGCTTAGAGGGGTGTCCCTACTCCAATACCGAGGCCACGACGTCCCCACAGAACCACAAAGAGGGATGATCCCAGCTGCACCGGTTAGTCTGCAATGGCCGTACCAAGTCAGCTAATCGGCTTAGGGATGAGTGGCAGCAACTGACAAATGTGCCTGCATCCAGAAGGCTAGTCAACCAACGACTGGTTCAAGCAGGCTATCATGCCAGGCGTCCCCTGAGAAAGCCACGCCTGACCAGACAACACCGCCAGCGCCGATTGCAGTGGGCCAGAGAGCACCCTCAATGGCAGCCAGGACACTGGAATCACGTGATCTTCAGTGACGAGTCTAGATTTCTGGTCTATCGACAAGATGGCCACGTCCGAGTGCGCAGACAAGTGCATGAAGCCTACAACAAAGATTGTATAGTGCCAAGAGTCCAGGCTGGAGGTGGTGGGGTGACCGTTTGGGCTGCTTTTCATGCAGGGGGCAAAACTGACCTGGTTGTTCTGAATGGAAACCTGAACTAGTTCAAGTACAGGGCCATTCTGGAAGAAACATTGCTTCCATTTGCTCGTGCAGCCTTTCGAGGAAACTTTGTCTTCCAAGATGACAATGCACGGCCTCATCGTGCTCGCATGATCCAACACTTTCTTGCTGACCGTGGTGTCGAGTATATGGAGTGGCCTGCCATGTCCCCGGATATGAATCCGATAGAGAACTTGTGAGCAGAATTAACGTGTCAAATCGACCACTTGGACCAGCAGCCGACCTCTGTGCGTGAATTGCAGCAGGCCATTGTCACTGCATGGCAGGCGATTCCTGTCCAAACCTTGGCAAATCTCGTGAACAGCATGCCTGAACGTGTACGTGCTCTCCTGAATGCTCGTGGGGGTTACACGAAGTATTGAACTGTAATTTTACTGTCCGTAATCCCAGTCATAATTTAACTTTTGTTTTTGTTAAAAAAAAATTTGGCTAATGTGCAAAATAAAGAGATACTTCTGGAAAACGTACAGAAGTTTAACACAGTACTGTCCATGAATTGAGTTCGATATCAGTTTACATCACTTTCAAGGATCAATTTATTTGTTTCGAAATGTCAAATGTGGTTTTTGTTTCTTTTAAAGGTCACATTAACAAAATCTCGAATAATTTCAACATAATTCCAATTAACTTTTGGTTCTAAGACATCTTGAAAAGTAAGTTCACCCACACAAAAAAAATATTCCATATTAAATGCCAAGTCTGTATATATATATATTGTTGCGGAGATGAGGACTGTATATTTTTTGATTGTGTGCTGTACTATTATTATTATTGTTTATTCTGCGCCCCCCCTACCTCCGGAGCTGTGTAAAGGTGAAAGGGCATCCCATAATTAGTCCACAAGCATACACGTCAGCCAAGTAATAGAATACCCGTGTTGATAGTTATCTCTTATTCTGTGTTTTAGGGTAAGGCTGTGTCTCCCATTAATTGAAGTACTCCATTGCACCAGTGAAAGAGAATAGATCCCCTTTCATTCCCATCCCCAAAATCCCCATTTCCTTCACATCCCCTCTCGTCATTGCCGAGCCCTTGATTCCCAATTACCTCCCCTCCAATAACCGCCATTGACCACGAGGCTCGAGTCGGGGAAGAAAGGCGTGTCCCCACCTCGTCATAGAGGGGAAGAGGGGCGTGCCCACCCGTCGTCATCCAGGGCGGAGCCCGAGGGTCGCGCGACCAACCAGGGCCGAGGTGAGCACCCCGATGGGCGTGTCCAAAACGCCGGCGGCTGAATCGCTGGAGGCGCTATAAAAGGCGCGAACGGAAGTGAGTTGTGAGTTGGTCTGAGTTGGTTGAGAGTCGGTCGTCAAGTGGAGAGTGGTGAAGAGTCAGTCAGTAGAGGTGGTGGTCAAGTGGTTGCGTTGGTTGCGGTGAGGAGTCGGTGGTAAAGAGTGAGGGACCAAGAAAGAGTTGAGGGTTTGGACCAACGAGTCAGACAAGTCCTGGGAACGCAGCGGACGGAGGCCGCAGCAGCAAGAACACCCAACAGCCAAAGGGGGCCTGAACGGCGGTTTGGAGCAGGGCCGAAAGGAACGGCGGCTGCTAAACGCGCCGGTTGAGCTGCAGGACCCCCTTGGACCTTTCCTCTCCCTCCAGCCATCCACCTCCTGCCTTTCCACCCTTCTTGTATACGTAAGTTTGTTTTGTTTGTTCTGTCCCTGGGTATTTAATTAAGTCTGTAGGTAAGCTAAAATTTGCACTGTGTCACCTGCGTCTTATGTGTTGTAAATAAACCTTGATTGCTCCTTTTTGCTTGTGTAAATAATAAATCCAATTACTCTTCTGTCCGTCTATTCGTTTTATTCCTTTTCCTCTTGCATTTCGTCGTTTCAGTCTTTTCCCCTCATTGAGCAGCTGCGGTGCGATCCGGCCAAAGTTCTGGGTGAATCGGGTGAGTCAGGGATCCTGTTAGGTCGCGGTAATACACCACCGCTCGGTCATCATAACATCTAAACCGCGATCTGTAACAATTGGTTGTCAGGAGTTGGATTCGGACCTGGGACTAAATTTGTTAGGCCCAAATTTTGGAACACCAATTGTGTTAGTACAGTAACAATTGGTGTCTGGGAGTGAGATTCGGGGCCCGAACCAAATTTTTAAAACATCTAGAAAAAAATTTGGTCAAAATTTGGAGCGGCCGAAATTTGTTTTGTTTTACAAAACCTGAACTTTGAAATCGCGCCATGGCTGGTCAAGGCGACGGGATGCCGGTGGGAGAGATAGACGGGGTAGAATCGACCCAGGACCTCGGGGAAATGTATGTGGAGGAAAGGGTGGAGGAGAGTAAAGAAGGTGTGGTTGAGGGGGTATCAGGTGCACAAAATGGCGTCCTCGCGCACGTGGGTGTAGCGGCACCAAATTTAGCCGCGGCCGTGGTCGCGGTAGCCGAACCCGAGATGCCAATGAATTGGAACCTGTTTATGAAACAGATGATGGCCTTTATGGTAAAAACAGACGATAATTTCAAAGGGATGGAAAACAGGATAGGGGGCCAAATGGGGGTAATGGGAAGCCAAATGGGGGTAATGAGGGACGAAGTGAGGGGTACCGGTGAGGGATTAGACAAGAAATTTGAGGGGTTAGACAATGGGATAAAAGAGGTGAAAAATGGGTTAATGGGGTTAGAAAATAGGATGGAAGGCAAATTGCGGGAGATAGGGGAGCAATCCGCCCGAGAAATTAAACAAATGGGAGAGCAGATAGAGGAGGTAAAAATCGGGGTAGAAACCAAACTGGATGCTCAGAGGGATGAATTGGGACAGATGAGGGCGGCATCTACAAAAGAAAGGGAGGAGATGAAGGAGGAGATACGACGAGGTGTGGGTGAGGAGGTTTCAGGGCTACGCGAGGAGGTAAAGCGAGGTGAGAAGCGTATGGAGAAAGAGGTGAGAAATAATACGGCAAAGTTACAAGGGGGAATAGAAGATCTGACGGAGGAGGTGGAACAGCTGACAGAGGGACAAACGAAGTTAGTGGAGCAGGTTCAAAGGAACACTGCGGTACTAGGAGGGTTAAAGGCGACACAAAAAGAAATTAAAAACGAATTAATAGCGACGCAGAGGCAATGTCAGATGGTACGGGAGGAACTGACAATGAGGGTGGACGAGGTGACAGAGATAATGGAGACAAAGGACCGGCAGGTGAGGATGCACATAGAGACGGTCACGGTAGCCTTAGAGGACGAACTTGAAGAGACGCACCGAGAAATAAAAGAGGTTAAACAAAAATTAGAGGAAGTGGAAGAAGAGGTGAGTGAAATTAAGAAGAGACGGACAGAAACTAAGAGAGAAATCCAGGAGGAGGTAATGGAATATGTGCAAGGTCGGTGCTCAACTCATGATGTGATGCTCACTAACCAAATAAAGAGTTTGCAGGTGGCAAAGGAGGTGCGACGACGAGGTACGGAGGTGAGTGGCAATGTATATGATGTGAGGAAAGCTTCAGTCGGCTTGGGGATTGGTTTGGATCCGGGTGTTCGTGAAAGGCCGTTGGTGAAGTGTGCGACAGGTCTGGTGTGCGGACAAAGACGTGTGCGAGAATGTCCGACCATGGGGTGTGTGAGGAAAAAGTGCACGCCGAGGAGTGAGTGTGCCGTCAGGAGCGAGTTGGTCGAAGCGTGTGTGCGAGGGAGCACAGGGAAGCGCGGTGTGGTGAGTGTTACAGAGGGTGTAACGGGAGAATGTGCGCAAGAGTGTGCGCGAGAAAGGTGTGTAACGGACAGGTGCATGAGGAAAGGGTGCGCTGTCGGGAGTAAGGGTGAGTGTGGTGGTGAGAGTAGGGAGAGTGACAAGGAGCGTGAGTTGGTTGTGACCGGTGAGCGAGGATGTACACCTGGAATGGAAGGATGCACACCTGGAATGGTAGAGCGTGAGTGGGAATGCACGCTGGAATTGGTAGTGAGGCACGTGGTTGGGTGTGCGGGTGAGAGCAAACCTGTGATTGTCACAGAGGAGGTGACCGAGAAGGGGGCGCGAAGAGGTGTGTTGGTGAGGTGTGCGAGTGACGAATGTGTGCCAAGGTGTTCCGTGGTCAGGTGTGTGACCAAGTCGGTGAGCGGAATGAGTGTACCGAGGTGTGTAAGAAGAGGTACGACGAGGAGCATGGAAACGGCTGCATGTATGAGCAAGAAAGGGGTAGCGTATGCATGTAAGCGTGCAGGTGAAGCATCGACGGTAACCGGGTTAAAGGTTAGAACGACTTATAGCCGAATCGGGCCCTCGGTGCGCGTCGGGCAGCTTCGCGTGCCGCGAGGACCAGCAGGGATCCGAACCACGGCGGTTTCGAAAGAACCGCCGTACGCGATCCACGCTGTGCCTCGCTTGGAACGGCCGCGTCCGGGCTCCACTAGGCGGAGCGGGCAGGCCGATAGGAAGGGTCGTCATGGCGACCACTTTCTATTGAGACGTGCCGGCAGGTCGAGATCGGGCAATTGGATGGCTACGCGCCGAGGTGGTGCGTGGGATCTCGGCACGGGTAAGCCCCCGTCCCTGCACCGAATGCGGGACGTATCCAGCCGCTGGCACAAAAGAACCCGCGTTCATTGCTCGGCTGTACGAAGCCGGGCTGTAGATGTGAATTGGCGCACCGAGAGGACCTAATAAGTAGACGGGTGATGGTGATAGTGATAGTGATTTGATACGAAATTTAGAAAAGTGAGTAGAATTGGCAGTAAATGGAAAATTTTTAATTGGCTGAAATTTGGTGGGCCAAATTGATAGTAGGACCTCCCCGATGTGGTGGGATGGCAAATCCACCATCCCTCACAGACGGTGGGGCAAATGCGCTATATTTTATGGGGTGGCTATGACAACCGAGCCAGGGAGGGCTTGGTTATATTGATAGGGATCTAGCGAAGATGACATTAGGTAACGTTAAGTTTAGTTAGTGACTGATACCTGTAGTGGGGACGCAGGTAGTTTAGTGTGGTTGATAATGACGTGGGAGCGCAATAGTTAAAGGGACGACTGGGAAGCGCAAGTTTCAGAAGGGAGTAGTTAGCTGAGATGATGCCGTGTGTGGGAAGATTGAACAGGTGAGAATTGAACAGGTGTGATTGCACAGGTGTGCAACTGAACAGGTGAATGGAGCAGTGTATGAGGGAGTAGTGGTGATTGCGTGTTGTGTTGACCAAATGGTCCAGGCAGAAAGGAGGGTGCAGGTGGCACCAGGTGTGAGGGCACAGGTGTGCAACAACAGGTGTATGTGGCTGTGTGGAATAAATGGTAGTGTGGAATATCTGGAGTATTGGAATGGATGGTCGTGGAGTGAGAATGGTGGAAATTGTGGAGTGGAGTGGATGGTGCGAAGGTGTGAATGGGGGAAGAGTGGACCCCCATCACGGATACCCGGGGCGGGTAGTGTAAGTGTTAGGTAGAGGGTACAGGTAAATTGTGGTTGGATATTGGCATCTGTGGTGCGGGTGAAAGAATGGTCTTTGGATGGGTGCATTAGTGTTGTGGAAATGGCTGGGCGTGTAGCCTGTTAGTGTGTGTAGTTGGTTGGGCGCTCCACCACTGTGAGGATGTCGGCCAGGTGAGGCCGCAGGTGGGCTCTGGGAGCCGGTAGTAGTTGTTGTGGATGGGGCCCGAGGATCCGGAGGACGGACCCGGGTAGCCCAGTGCCAGAGGGCACCGAGTGGGGTGACAGAGCCAGGAGAGGGCCTTCCCCAGTTAGTTAGGTTAGGGTGAGGAGCTAGGTAAGCTCGGGTGGCAACTGCAGTGGTGGAGGTGTGCAGGTGGGTAGACCTGCTGGGAGAGCTACACGTCGCAGCCCAGAAATTGTGCGAGAGCACCGGGAGATGAATCGGGGGAGTGAGACCCCAAATTGAGAAGCACCACAGTTTGGTCAATGGGAATTGGTTTTTAGAACCCATAGTGTAAGTTGGCCAATGGATTGGCAGGGAGAGACCCCGGGTAGTGTAAAGTGTGTTAATGTCATTTAGAAAGTAGTTAGGATGAAGTCTCCTCGCACCATCTGCATCCACTCACCTGAGGTGACAGGTACTCCGCACCATGCCATGTTTAATTATTTTTACTGTGCAAATGTTTGGATTGTGAGACGCATCATGACGTGGGTGTGACATTGTGCTTTGATGTTCCATCTCTACCTCCTTATGAGGATTGATGATGAATTTGGTGATGGCAAATTTTGAAGTAGAGGGATTGTGGAGACGAATTTGGTATAGGGGAAATTTGGGGAAGACGTGACAGTAGTGACGAATTTGTAAATGTGTAGATTTTTGTACATATGGGGTAAGGGCAAGGGTAGGGTAGGTGACAGGGGGGTGACGTACGGTAGGGACGAGCTTTCTCACTTCGCCCTCCGTACGCATTTCGCCTTGCATTGCCTTATTGATGTGTACCCTTGTGACCTTACCCCTCGCTCAATTGTCTTTCCCCTTTTGTCTCCCACATGACCTGTGCGCCACTGGGTGCCGAGGGGAGCGTGCGTGGGTCGGCCATTGTGCGCCCGGCACTCTCAGAACCAGCTGTCTGCATCGATGCACCACATTATGGACCACATGTCTGTGGCCGAGCACCACCTATGGACCCCATGGGTTGGGGCATGGCCCCTCTGCTGGAACCGGCCATGAGGGCCCAAAATCTTGCTGGCGGACCTTGGCCACAGGGCACCGATGCCCCACAGGTGAACCACACATAGTCGGCCCCTGTGGGCCATAAATAAAATAAAAACGGACACGTTAGGTGCATTCTTTTATTGCAAATAGGCCGCCAGCAAGGGAAGATGACAACACCTGGAAGAACAAATAATAATCACCAGCAGAGGGAGCCGAAGAGCAAGAGATCACCTGCAGGGTTAGGGGTTGTTTGGTTATTTTTATTCATGAACAGTGATGACTGTGCATTGATTGGTGCTTGAGGGTGCTTTGGTGCGTTTTTGGGTGCTTTAATGGTGCATTGATGCAGAGCAGACTGTCTCCCCCCCAGAAAGAACAATCACAGGTCCTGGGTTAGTCTTGTAAATAAAAGTAGCGTCAATTGTAAATAATGCTTCCCACCGTCAGTGTATAGTTTGAAGACCATTCCGCGATTCGGTTAACTGTGGGCGTAAGTCTGTTAGGCAGGGTGCAATGGAGCAGCGGGACACATTTATTTATGTTTTAAAACTGTCGCACTCAGGGTCAGGTTAAAAGTAGAGGGAACTACACCTACGTGTCACACTAAAAGTAAAAGTTGTAGGCCCGGGACGTGCCTAAGAGGAGGAGGGTGCAGTGTTGCGGAGATGAGGACTGTATATTTTTTGATTGTGTGCTGTACTATTATTATTATTGTTTATTCTG
>NC_136266.1:137022439-137034939 GCF_964187855.1 Myxine glutinosa | reverse complement strand
TATGAAGTGCAACATGCTGTCTTTTGATTCAACACATCAACAAAGAGACTTGACAGCTTTAGAATTTTTACTTTTATCTGCATATAAGGACCACCCCAATATACATAGGTATATATATATATATATATATATATATATATATATATATATATATTGTTACTGATCGCGGTTTAGATGTTATGATGGGCCGAGCGGATGGTCCAACCGCGACCGTTACAGGATCCCCGACTCACCCGATTCACCCAGAACGTTGGCCGTATCGCACCGCAGCTGCCCAATCTGGGAAAAGACTAAAACGACGAAATGCAAAGAGGAAAAGGAATAAAACGAGAAGACGGACAGAAGAGTAATTTGATTTATTGTACACACACAAGCAAAAAGGAGCAATCAAGTTTATTTACAACACATAAGACGCAGGTGACACAGTGCAAATACTAGCTTATACAGACTTAATTAACCCAGGGACAGAACAAACAAAACAAACTCACGTACACAAGAAGGGTGGAAAGGCAGGAGGTGGATGGCTGGAGGGAGAGGAAGGTCCAAGGGGGTCCCGCAGCACGATCGGCGCGTATAGCAGCCGCCGTTCCTTCACGGCCTTGCTCAAAACCGCCGTTCAGGCCCCAAGCTGCTGTTGTGGCTGCTGTGGACGTCGCGTGCTTGCCCAGGACTTGTCTGACTCGTTGGTGTCCAAACCCTCAACTCTTTCTTGGTCCACTCACTCCTCACCACCGACTCCTCACCGCAACCAACGCAACCACTGACCACCACCACCGACTCCTCACCGCAACCAACGCAACCAACTGACCACCGACTCCACTGACTGACTCCTCACTGACGACTAACTTACTTGCTTCTTGCGTGCGCGCCTTTTATAGCGCCTCCAGCGATCAAGCCGCCGGCCTTCAGGACACGCCCATCGGTGTGCTCACCTCGGCCCTGGTTGGTCACGCGACCCTCTCGCTCCGCCCTTGATGACGACGGGCGGGCACGCCCCTCTTCCCCTCTATGACGAGGTGGAGACACGCCTTTCTTCTCCGACCCTGCCTCGTGGTCAATGGCGGTTATTGGAGGGGAGGTAATTGGCAATCGAGGGTTGGCAATCACGAGAGGGGATGTAAAAGGAAATGGAGATTTTGGGGATGGGAATGAAAGGGGATCTATTCTCTTTCACTGGTGCAATGGAGTACTTCAATTAATGGGAGACACAGCCTTACCCTAAAACACAGAATAAGAGATAACTATCAAACAGGGGTATTCTATTATTTGGCTGACGTGTATGCTTGTGGACTAATTATGGGATGCCCTTTCACCTTTACACAGCTCCGGAGGTAGGGGGGCGCAGAATAAACAATAATAATAATTCACACAATCAAAAAAAATATACAGTTCTCATATCCGCAACAATATATATATATTGCTGCGGTTTTGAGATTGGCACATTGAAGTCTATAAATGTTAAAGGTTTTCCCCCCATAGTTAGTCAGATGAGCAACATATAGGCCCATTTGTAGTATAGTTATGTCTTAGTATGTGTTAGAATAGGCTATTTCCCCTCTTAGTACCTGCGTTGTGTAAAGACAGGAGAATAGGCCCTCCATTCATTTTGCGTACACCTCCATTCTACCTCTATGGGCGCAATCCATCCCGCGTCCCATTTGGCTGTCCACTAGTCAAGTTAACACGAGGCAGGGCCTCGAAAGGTGAAGGAGGGTTGAGCTCGGCGCGGCAGCAGTGGGGACGGTAAGAATGAACCAGCCAATCAGAGCTCGAGTGGAATGGCGTGAGAGGGCGTGGTGAAGACCGTCTGGTGAGTTCCAGAGGGTTCGAAGGGCGTGGCATATATAACCCGATGCGAAAAGCCCTCGGAAGGACTTGCAGAGAGGGAGCTTGAAAAGAGGACTTGCAGAGGATAAGCGCGTTGTAAAGGACTTGCCGAGAGGGAGCTTGATAACAGGACTCGCAGAGGGAAGGACTTGAGAGTTATCGAGGGAGGTGTGCTGAGCTGGTGCGGAGTTTATGAGAGGATTCTAAGGAGACGTGCTTGGAAAGGAACCTTCGCACTGTATGAACTTTGTTACGTGGAATACGTGGGCGCAGACAGGGCGGTGATAACTCACGCGGTTCGGCCAAAGCGAGTGAACGCGGCTGAGTAACCGCCAGCCGCGCAAAGTCCGCCCTCTACCGTTCGCCCCGAGATTACCCGCTTTGTTCGAGCGACACGATACGAGTCCCTGCCTTCGCCTACCTTCATCTTCGCGGAACGTGCCGGGGACCGTGGAGAGTGAGACGGGGCCGATCCTGGATGACCAAGCCGGCGCGTTCGGCCTGAACAGCATCCTGCCCATCTGCAATCCCCGTGTGAGTGTGTGCCCCCATTTGTCCTGGGGTATTAAGTATAAGACCGTATAAGGAATGCTCTGTGTCTCTTCCTCCTGTGCTGTAAATACGTGCGTAATAATTAAACATATTTGTTCTTCCTTTTCTTTCCAATTCGATCACCTTTGTGATTTCTCCATTGACTAAGCGTGGTACGAATAAGATCGCTCCAATTGGGTCTCGTAATTATAAATAGCGCGGATCACGTGTACGCAAACCGCTCGGCGTATCACCATCACACGTGGTTCATGCGAGGCTTATTCCCTCGCTTCCAGGGCAGCGCTAGTACTTAGGTAACAGCGAATTTGGTCCCAAAACCCTATTTAGCGCTGTCCGGAAGGGATGTAATAGGTCTCGGGTCGCGCCAGGTCAGTAAAGACAGGGGGATTAATCCCCCCTTGTTAGGGGAGAAGGCCGGCGGCAGATCCGCAACAATATATATATATATATATATATATATATATATCTTCTTCTATCTATCTATAATTCCAGTAATCTCTGTCTGTACGTTTGTCTGTGACCGCTGTTTCTCGACAACCACGGGTCCGATATACTTTTAACTTGCCAGGTATATTGCTGGGGACCCGAGGATGTGCCTTTTCAAGGTTTCATATTAATCGGACAATTACTTACCGAGCTATGTCCAAAAAACGATTCAACCAATCAGAGAGCAGCGAACGATCGCGTGTGCCGAACGTGGAGGACACACTCTGCCTCGGATGGCACATTTGAGAGCGTATTCATTTATTTCACGTTTGCAAACTATGTTGGCGTTAAACTACGTTTTAAAACTAATAAAAACGAATTTGCGATTCATTCGCTTTCCTGCGCGTTTGTGCACGCGATGGCGATTTCTTTACCAAACTCCGGAAGCCGTTCGCTTTGGACCAAACCATTGCATGTAAATAGAGGGGGGGGGGTTCTGTGGTCGTTGCGAATGGACCAAACCATTCATGTAAATAGAGGGGGGGGATTGTCACTGTACTCGCAAGCCGTTCGCCGTTCGCTTTGGCGTTGCGAATGGACCAAACCATTTCATGTAAATAGAGGGGGGGGATATAATTTTAGATAGATATATAGTACGGGCATATATATAGTACGGGCATGCCCTAGTATATATAAAAGAAAGAAAGTTCTTGTTTGTTTGTTTGTTTGTCTGCACGCGCTAATCTCCTGAACGGTGAAATATGGGAGGAAACCTCGAAAACAAAAAATGTCGGGACGGGCCCCGGGAAGGTTATAGGCTAGGTGGCGAGGCCAGTCGAGGCCACCTCGGCCGGGCTGGGCCCATTTCGCAATTAAAAGCTGAGCTGAATTATCATAGTCAATCTTCTATGGCCGCGAGTAAATGCTGAATTATAGTAGTAAATTCATTCAAAAAGAACCAAAAATTTCGGGACACGCCCCGGGAAGGTTATTGGCTAGGTGGTGAGGCCGATCGAGGCCGCCTCGGCCAGGCTGGGCCCATTCCGCAATTAAAAGCCGAGCTGAATTATTGTGGTCAATCTTGTATGGCCGCGAGTAAAAGCTGAATTATAGTCGTAAATTCATTCAAAAAGAACCCGGGCAACGCTGGGTGCATTCGGCTAGTACACTATATAATAGAACCGTTTGCCTGTGTTGCCATTTTCTCAGAGATGGCTGAACGGATATTTGTCAAACTTTCAGAGATTCATCAGTGTGTGTCTGGGAGAGTTTTCGGCAAAAAACTTTTTTTTTTGAAAAAAAAAAAAAAAGGAAGTTTGTTTTTGGGGATTTTTGGGACTCTAAATGCTTTGGAGTGTTTTTGGCAAAAAAAAAAGACCATTGAAAAAAATATATCATTTTTTGGGATATAAAAAATTTATCACTGTAGTGCCTAAGCTTTTTTGATTAATGACAGTTATATACAAGTACACATTCGCATATATAAATACAAAACAATCACCAGACATTTGAACACAACTGATCAAACAATTCTCAAAGTGGTCGAAGTTGGTGGTAAGGCTTCTTCTTCTTCCTGAATGTCATCATATTTAACTCAAAAACGTGATTCAGCAGCATATATTCAACAAAATGGTGAAATGATGATTTGATATTTGTGATGGATTCTGATTTGGATGTAATTGCTTTTCCATTATATTTGCCCTCATTTCAAATATGTTAATGTTTCTTTTTCTCTTGAGCAACGCCGCCGTGTACTCCAGCTATAAATGCTGATATACTTTACTTGGGGTACAAATACAAATACAACTTTGTCTGTGAGGGTAACAAGGCTATGTGGCCGTGGCCTCATGCGGGAGTGTGGGGGATCGGGGGAGGGGCATAAATTTATTTATGTAAATGTGTACCGTGTAGCGCCACCTGGTGATTGTGGCAGAGGGTATTACAATTTCCATTTTTTACCTGGGGAACACCGAGGCTAAAGCACTCTAAGCACAGGTAAATTTTTCCTCCTTCCATTTCTCCCCTCCCCCAAAACGGAGGGGCCTGTCAAAGCCTCCCCCCCCCCCCCCAAAAGATGTATATGTAGTATATCTTTCCCCTCCCTCACCCCTCACCTATCCCTCCCTTCCCCCACTCCCTTCCTCGCCCCTCCCTTTTCTGCCTCCCCCGCCCACTCCCTTCCTCACCCCTCCCTTTCCTGCCTCTCCTCCCCCCCCTGTCTGCCCCTTTGGGGGGAGGTGTAAGTGCCCCATTTTGCTTGGGGAGCTGGAATACTGTCAGTCGACCTATGAAATGTGAAAAAAATATTTTAACAGACTCTTTGATGCACACCTGGAACGTATGACGATAAGATGTACTCTGCCATGAATGTACAGTTCGAGTGATAGCGTCTTTCGTTGTACTCGCACATGTTTCTAAAGCAATAGGTTGGTTTACCATGAATCGGGTGCAATTTTGAAGGGTATGTTGTTTCTCATTGTGAGTTTGGAAGTTAAAACAAATAACATGTTTTACAAATTACCGAGCCAAATGTTTCTCCTCGTCACACGACGATTGCGAGCTCTTCATAAAGAATAACATTAATGCACATCTCCTTGAAACGTCTATAATGCAACATTGTTTTTAAATTTGCTTATTGGAATTCGCTCTAAACAAGGGTGAAAGCTACTCAAGGTTTGGGGGTTGTATTGAGTACGGTACAACTTTAATCGGTCATCGGAACTGCACACCGATTGTAATCTGCCAAGTACAGATTTCTGAAAAATAGCCGATATCGGCACAGCACTAATATGTGTGTGTGTGTGTGTGTGTGTGTGTGTGTGTGTGTGTGTGTGTGTGTGTGTGTGTGTGTGTGTGTGTGTGTGTGTGTGTGTGTGTGTGTGTGTGCGTGCAACACACATGTATTCCTTGCTTATCTTTATAATATATGCATCCAGGATTGAGTTTTACTCTTTACCATACATTGTGAGAACCAAGCATCATTAATTGTATATGAGCAACATTATTTGCAGCGAATACAAACACTGTATAAAACAAATACATATAAACTGCATCAATACAAAACAAGAAATTCTAATGTTTCTTTCCCCCTTTGCCATTTTCTATGTGTGTGGTTCACATTTGACGTGGACAAAAGGCCGAGAAATGTCTATTCGCCCAGGTAAAATTTGAAGTCGCCACGTAATTCACCTTCATACGTATTATTGAGTGGACCAAATACTCAGCAGTTTGTGCTATTTTTCTCTGGACCCATGCTGAGCTTTTTACCCGCAGAAAGGAGATGTCTTTGTCACGGCCAATGTTGACTATTTCCAAGTTTCCCAGCACCACTTCACAGTCTTCGTAGGTCTTACGCAGAGCCTGGTACTGAAGTTCCCTTGTAGCACTCACACTCAGCTTGTTCTCCGTTCCCGAGCAAACTATTTGGAAGAAAAATTACAGAAAGTAGGGGAGGGAGGAGTGAGAAAGGAAAAGAAGGAAGACCATGAGTGATGCCCTGTATGCAGCATTAGGGGAGAGATTGACGGTTTTGGTTGCTCAGCCATTACTGTCCAAAAGAAACATCACCACACATTGAAAGCTAAGAGCAGAACCAAATATTTACAAGCCATGGGTTCAGGGAAACTAAAGTAATATTCAAATAACGAGGTGCATTGTAACTCAGTGTGCATCTTTGTCTGCATGGATCCGAAATATTCACACATGAAGATCTCACTTGTTTCTTGGTACTCTTTGTACTAAACAATATGGTACTAAAAGCTCAATTTTAACATTATTTAGTAACACCACTTCTTAACTTCGATACATTTGTTGTGTGCCACAAACATTTTAAGAGTGTAAGATTGATTAAGTTTAATTAAGAGTAATTAAGTAAGATTAAGTAATTATTGATTAAGTGTAAGAGAGTTTAAGTGATTTTAAGAGTTTTAAGTGGATATGAATGAATGAATATGTATGATCGTTTTAAGGCCATTTTCCCCGCTAGAGCAGGGGCTAGCCTTGCGGGCCCCATGACAATCATGGTTCCCTGTTTGAGGCAATGTTTTTATGGCCGGATGCCCTTCCTGACGCCAACCCTTGGTCACGCTCTTAGGATGCGTAGGGATACGGTGTACCTATTCTAAACCGGGGTACACACTGTGATCATTCATCCCAGCAAGCTGGTACTCAATTTGAGGACCTCGGAAGGATGACAGGCTGAGTCAACCCCCCTGGCGTTAATTCAGCAATCGACCGGGATTCGAACCTAGGATCCTAGGATCCCAAGCCGGCACCCTAACCGCTAAGCCAACACCAGGCAACACCAGGCCAACAAGAGTTTTAAGTGGATATGATGCTTTAAAATTACCAATAACTTGTGAAATAATAACTTTTGCTTACTATCTATACTATGAGAGAGCCGTTTGTCTGTGTCGCCATTTTTCTCAGACGGCTGAACGGATCTTCGTCAAACTTTCAGAGGTTCATCTGTTAGTGCCAGGGAGTGTTTTCGGCTTAAAAAAAGGGTAATGTTAAAAAATGGAAAAAAAACCAGGTTTTTCCTTTTGATTCTTTAAAAATCACTCTATAGCCTTTATAGCGATATGAAAAGTAATATTACATTATCGCTGGTTAGTGTGTGTGTGTGTGTGTGTGTGTGTGTGTGTGTGTGTGTGTGTGTGTGTGTGTGTGTGTGTGTGTGTGTGTGTAAGACCAGCTTTCGAGGCCATTTTTCCCCACAGGGCAGGGGTGGCCTTTTTCAGGCACCGTGGTCCCCTTTTTTTGAAGCAATGTTTTACATTTGATGTAAAATGTTGATGCCCTTCCTGCCACCAACCCTGTTAGTCGCTTCTTGCAACACACAGGGAATTACCAGTGAGCTGGTACTCAATTTGCCGACCTCGGAAGGATGACAGGCTGAATCAACCCGCCCGGCGTTAATTCAGCGATCGACCAGGATTCAAACCAAGGATCCTCGGATCCCAAGCCGGCACCCTAACCGCTAAGCCAACACCAGGCTAAATGTGTGTAATATCATAATACTAAATATAAATTTCCCTTCATAGGTTTCGGGAAGAGTTTTTGGCACCCACAAAATATTTGAAAAAAACAACAAACAAATTGATTTCTTCAAAATGACAACAGCACATTATAACATCACCGAGCAACACAAGAAAACTCATGCAAGTATCAATGTAAGAGTACATTGACAAAACCTCTGAAATAAAGAGAATCGTTAATGGGTTATATTTTTGAAAGGTTCATTCGTAAGCTTGCTTGGGGACACGCTATTACGCAAGTATGTGATAGCATTTAAAAGTCTTGTAATGTTTTTTTTTTTTTTTTTACGTACTTGTGCATGGCATTTATAACACCAACACAATAACTTTGAGCACAAGTAATACAACTGATAAGAGGAGCCTGATTTGCAAAAAAAATTAGTATTTTTGAATATAATTTACATAGACATTATTAAAACAAATAAATAAATAAAAACACACCCACAGTGTGGACATCATTTTTGATTCTGCACTGGTGCATTAAAAAGTGACATATTTAGAGTCGTTCATATTTCCATGCCCAGCACGATTTGTATTATCACTCCGGTGCACCATGTTTGCTGGAGTGTTCAATTTACGTTTTTCATTGATGATTGAATCGAGTGAGGAGGAGGGATGCAAACATTCAACAGACGATGAGACAGAAACCCTCCATTTACCAGAAGCTGTTGACATTTTCACAACAATACACGCAAAACTTTATGGACAACAGAAGTACTTTTGATGCCTGGTGAATTGGACAATTTGTAGAATCTGTTTCTGAATGGTCAAGATACGGTAATAGAAAATGTGACAAAAATTTATAAATTCCATTATTAACATTGCAAATTTAAAATTAATTTAATAATGTCAATGCATTTGAAATCAATCTGGACAATACATATGAAATTCATAGCGGTTCCCAGCATATGTTGGTTATTCTAGGGAAAATCGATCATGCGATGGGTTATAATTAACGAACAACAATCAAATGGCATTTGCAAAGAGGGATCCTCTCCAGTGAATGCCATTTAAAACTGCATTTTCCTGTGTTTTTCATGCTCCAGTAATGGGCTGACAGCAAGGCATGGAGGTATGCACACTAAACTGTCTAGCCTGGGTTTGAATCCCAACCCAGATATAAACTGTCAGGGAGATTCATCAATGTGTGTATCGTCCCTCGGATGGACTTAAACTGGGTGTCCCGTCTACCAGCATTAGTTGGTGGACATTAAAGATCCCATGGTGTCCTTCACGAAGAATAGGTGAGATATCACCGGCACCCTCAACAAATTATAAATTCCTGCCATAACCGGCAGTGGGTAGGCTATTGTATCAGTTGCACAGCTGCACCTTCAGCCACAGCCTTCTACTACATATGAAAGAATAAGTGCTAACAATATCAAAATCCTCCAATAATCATCATACTAAAATATGCAATTTGGCATCGGTCTGTCTGTCTGATGATTTTTTGACCACGATACATTCCGTCGTTACTTATCCAATCTCAACCAAACTTTACAGGATGACCAAGGGTTACATAATGAAGGTTGTAGCGCATTCATTTGCCCCCCCCCCCCCCACTCCTGAAGGGGGTTTTCTCCCCCGAGCGGGTTTTCCCCGCCATAGCCATCAATGGGGTTGCGTGTTGAGGTGTATATGGGTGTTAAGTTAGCTTTATCGTGGCATTTTCCCAAGGACACTTCTAATAACAAAATGAATGATAATAGCATAATATTATTATTACAAAACAATATTGATACTAATAATATCCCCCCTCCCAAATGGGTGTATCTTTGGCCAAGCGCTATGTTAACGTGTATAAACATCTCATCGTGCTGTTTTCTTGGGAGCACCGGCCCCTACCAGAAGTAAAAACATTAGAAACGACAAACATGTATGATAACTTTGTAAACAGTCGCTTATGATGTTTAACACTGAACTGAAAGAAATTTTGAAGAATCCAGACATCAGTCAATGCTTATCACATTGACGAACGCACCTGATCGGAGATCTACTGTACTCTATATCCTCCACAAGGGATAATTACAAACCTTTTCTGCCGCTTCCGTGGAGTTCTTCCAAGACTTTTTTCGTGGCATGTTCCCAAAGCCTTTTCTCATTATAAAAGTAATAACAACACTTATGACAAAAGGATAAGAGTAATGATATTACGAAATAATATCCCCACTCCCCGAGGGGTTTGTGATTTACGATATTGCCGCCTACCTCCCCGCCCGGACATCCTCACGGAAGTAAATTTTATTATCGAGAATTTAGAACGGCGAGGCATGGTCTGATTTTTTCAATGACCTGATCTAATATAAGTAATAGTAATAATAATTGGCAGCAAAAATAATGGTAATAGCACGACTCACTGCCACTCCCGTAGTGGGCGGATGTACAAGTACTTGTAAATCGAGGTAAGCAATGCTCAAATTCCGGAGTGATAACACGCTCTTTGCAGCATTCACCATCTTTATTCACATCACCTGCATCATGCATTCTGTTGTGAGTTGTGAGTTGTAGTATTATGATGTTATTTATTATTAAGGTTTACATTTTCATCTATTCATTTATGTGAGCACAACTCATTTTTGGCTTTTGTGTGGACATCTGGTGTTTTTGTCAGTGCATCCTGTCTGTCTGGCTTCGTTTCTTTGGTTGTTTTTGTATTTTGCCCAAACAACCCTTTGTGAATAGAAGACCTCTTAGAAAACTAGATTTGTTGATGAACTGGCCAGTGGGCAGAGTTAATTGTTTACTCTTGGACCTGCTGACAACAGGTGGCTCATTAAAGCAGGTGATGCATTATAGCCTAAATGCATCAAATCAGACTTTATTCACTTTTATTTACACATCGTAACCCACAACTTCCTAGTGAAAAACATATTCTACAAATTAGATTACAAATTTAAACAAAAACAAATCAATTACATGGTTGTGAGGTGTTTTGGATTATGTGTGGTGGTGAGGTGTTTTGAATTATGTGTGGTGGTGAGGTGTTTTGAATTATGTGTGGTGGTGAGGTGTTTTGAATTATGTGTGGTGGTGAGGTGTTTTGAATTATGTGTAGTGGTGAGGTGTTTTGAATTATGTGTGGTGGTGAGGTGTTTAAAATTATGTGTGGTGGTGAGGTGTTTAAAATTATCTGTGGTGGTGAGGTGTTTAAAATTATGTGTGGTGGTGAGGTGTTTAAAATTATGTGTGGTGGTGAGGTGTTTTGAATTATGTGTTGTTTACGTGGTGGTGAGGTGTTTTGAATTATGTGTTGTTTATGTGGTGGTGAGGTGTTTTGAATTACGTGGTGGTGAGGTCAAGTATTTTATATATATATATATATATATATATATATATATATATATATATATATATATATATCTGTCTGTCACATCACTGAACTACTCGCTAAAACTTTTGTGAAAATCTTCCCAAACTTCCAGTCTGCTCATACTCCTCTCATATGCACATATGTACATACTACATATGTATGTATGTATGTGCTGAAGTGTTCTTATTTTGAATTTTCTTTATTTCTTCAATCCTAAACTTCAATTTAAATTGCTTATAAAAATGAAATATCACGAATATTACAAATAAATCTGTGCAAAATAATTGTTTGTCTTATGATTGGTACAAATCATGACAACGCAGCAACTCAGGTTATCCTCAGTTAAAACAAGCCCGGTCCTCTGTGGTGACATGTGGTGTGGCGACGGTAGTGAGCCGTTCCATGCTAGTGTGTGTGTGTGTGTGTGTGTGTGTGTGTGTGTGTGTGTGTGTGTGTGTGTGTGTGTATGTATGTATATATATATATATATATATATATATATATATATATATATATATATATATATATATGTATATATATATATATATATATATATGTATATATATATATATATATATATATATATATATATATATATGTATATTTATATATATATATATATATATATATATATATATATATATATATGTATATATATATATATATATATATATATATATATATATATATATTGTAGTGTCTCTGGGGTTAAGATCCCAAGAGGACAAATGACCGAAACGAGCTTAAACTCCGAGGCATACTCCGAACCTTGGCGGGATTCTCTTTGGTGCGCGTGGGAAGGCCTGAGCCTTATCTGATTGGAAACACATGCAGGGGTTATCCGAACCCACAAATGAAGAAACGAAGCAAGATGAAGGAAATGCAATAATCAATTAATTTAATGAAAACAAATGCGGCACCATAACAATGAAAAGTGAGGCATAAACTAAAATTCCTTGTTGAGACGTCTCTTTTCAGACTCGTATACAAACAAGGGGAAAATAAAAGAAAATAATATGATTTGGTAATCGCCGGCACTCAGCTTTGCGTCCCCAAATGACTGGTAAGGGTGGCTGGTCATCGGCGCGAACGACCACACAGGAAACGCACAAAATGGCGCACAGTCGCACAGGTAGCCAGCCGCCTGCATGAGGCAAGGAGGCAGGATCCCTCTTTGTTTCGCTCGTGACTCCCTCATTCTCCGCCAAGCACCAACGTCAACCAACACCACCTCATTCCATGTTGCAAAGGTCCCAAAGCCCCAACACGTCTCCTCACCAGCGCTCCCGAGACAACGGCGTCCACTCGAGGCGAGAGCCAGAATGAGAGAGAGAGAGAGCAAAAAT